>NC_057814.1:102414036-102714036 GCF_018294505.1 Triticum aestivum | reverse complement strand
TAAGCGTGCAGACCTACTGGTTCGAGAACATTGTAGACATGAACGAGACACGTCTCCGGTCAATAACCAATAGCGGATCCTGGATGCTCATATTGGCTCCCACATATTCTACGAAGATCTTTATCGGTCAAACCGCATAACAACATACGTTGTTCCCTTTGTCATCGGTATGTTACTTGCCCGAGATTTGATCGTCGGTATCTCAATACCTAGTTCAATCTCGTTACCGGCAAGTCTCTTTACTCGTTCTGTAATACATCATCTAGCAACTAACTCATTAGTTACAATGCTTGCAAGGCTTATAGTGATGTGCATTACCGAGAGGGCCCAAAGATACCTCTCCGACAATCGGAGGGACAAATCCTAATCTCGAAATACGCCAACTCAACAAGTACCTTCGGAGACACCTGTAGAGCACCTTTATAATCACCCAGTTACGTTGTGACATTTGGTAGCACACAAAGTGTTCCTCTGGTAAACGGGAGTTGCATAATCTCATAGTCATAGGAACATGTATAAGTCATGAAGAAAGCAATAGCAGCATACTAAACGATCAAGTGCTAAGCTAATGGAATGGGTCAAGTCAATCACATCATTCTTCTAATGATGTGATCCCGTTAATCAAATGACAACTCATGTCCATAGCTAGGAAACTCAACCATCTTTGATTAACGAGCTAGTCAAGTAGAGGCATACTAGTGACACTATGTTTGTCTATCTATTCACACATGTATCATGTTTCCAGTTAATACAATTCTAGCATGAATAATAAACATTTATCATGATATAAGGAAATAAATAATAACTTTATTATTGCCTGTAGGGCATATTTCCTTCAGTCTCCCACTTGCACTAGAGCCAATAATCTAGATTACACAGTAATGATCCTAACACCCATGGACCCTTGGTGCTGATCATGTTTTGCTCATGGAAGAGGCTTAGTCAACGGGTCTGCAACATTCAGATCCGTATGTATCTTGCAAATCTCTGTGTCTCCCACCTGGACTTGGTCCCGGATGGAATTGAAGCGTCTCTTGATGTGCTTGGTTCTCTTGTGAATTCTGGATTCCTTTGCCAAGGGAATTGCACCAGTATTGTCACAAAAGATTTTCATTGGACCCGATGCACTAGGTATGACACCTAGATCGGATATGAACTCCTTCATCCAGACTCCTTCATTTGCTGCTTCCGAAGCAGCTATTGTTGGGTAACGTAGTAATTTCAAAAAACATTCCTACACACACACAGGATCATGGTGATGCATAGCAATGAGAGGCGAGAGTGTTGTCCACGTACCCTCGTAGACCGAAAGCGGAAGCGTTAACACAACACGGTTGATGTAGTCGTCGTACGTCTTCACGATCCGACCGATCGAAGTACCGAACGTACGGCACCTCCGAGTTCAGCACACGTTCAGCTCGATGACGTCCCGCGAATTCCGATCCAGCAGAGCTTCACGGGAGAGTTCCGTCAGCACGAGGGCGTGATGACGGTGATGATGCTGCTACCGACGCAGGGCTTCGCCTAAGCACCGCTATGATATGATCGAGGTGGAATATGGTGGAGGGGGCCACCGCACACGGCTGGAATAGATCAACAGATCAACTTGTGTGTTTAGAGGTGCCCCCCTGCCCCCGTATATAAAGGATCAGGGGGAGGAGGCCGCCGGCCAGGAGGAGGGTGTCGGTGTCAAAACCGGCGGATCTCGGGTAGGGAGTCCCGAACTGTGCATCTAGGGTCGATGGTAACAGGAGACGGGAGACACGATGTTTACCCAGGTTCGGGCCCTCTCTATGGAGGTAATACCCTACTTCGTGCTTGATTGATCTTGATGAATACGAGTGTTACAAGAGTTGATCTACCACGAGATCGTAATGGCTAAACCCTAGAAGTCTAGCCTATGTGTATATGGTAATGAATGTGTCCTATCCGGACTATGCTCTCCGGTTTATATAGACACCGGAGAGATCTAGGGTTACATGGGGTCGGTTACATAAGAAGGAATCTTCATAGTCGGTCGCCAAGCTTGCCCTCCATGCCAAGCAGAGTCCAATCCGGACAAGGTGTAGTCTTCGGCCTTCATGTCTTCACAGCCCATCATTCCGGCCCATGGATAGCGGGCCGAACACCCGAGGACCCCTTAGTCCAGGACTCCCTCAGTAGCCCCTGAACCTGGCTTCAATGACGAGGAGTCTGGCGCGCAGATTGTCTTCGGCATTGCAAGGCGGGTTCCCCTTTCTCCGAACTCCAAGATAGTCTTCGAACGTAGTAGATATATCCGGACCTGTATGTATAGTTGCAGAAAATATACGAGCCTAATTTATTGGCAACCGTTTATGATATCATGCCAGCCCGGTCACTATTTCCAACCGTTGGCTGGCGCGTCGCCCCACGTCTCGGGACGCGGTTTTATTGGCTTGTCTTGCCAAGGCAGAGATCGTGTTCCCTTATTCACGGGATTTTCTTTAATGCAGGCGTGGGTAACCCAACCGTCCCCCGGGTACAACCCTCTGGAGATTGGTAAGTTTCGAGACACAGGTGGATACGCTTAGTACTTGGGGTCTTTATATAGGGTCTCAGACTCGTCTTCTTCCTTTGCGCTCGCTTCTTCCTCAACCCTAGCCACCCCGAGTTCCAACCCTCGGGTTCCTATCGCCACCAGCCTCCATCATGTCCGGATCCAACCGTCCAGGCCGGTGGGTGGCTTCTTCTGTCACAGAGGAGGATATTACGAAGCTCGCGCAGCGAGGTATCTGACCCCCGAAATCCTCCATCGGCTTCCTGCACAGGGGCAGGTCGTTCCTACCCCCAAATCCGGCAAGAGGGTAGTGTTTGTGTCCCAGTTCCTCCATGGGTAAGGGTTCGCGCTTAACCCCTTCGTCCAGGGGCTCATGTTTTACTATGGGCTAGACTTTCACGATCTGGCCCCGGACTCTATTCTCCTCATCTCGACATTTATCGTCACATGCGAGGCCTTCCTCCGGACTCCTCCGCACTTTGGTTTGTGGCTCAAGACCTTTGACGTGAGGCCGCAGGTGACAGAGGAGGAGCAGGCAGAGTGCGACAGCGTTACAATAGGCAAGCTTGCCGGCGCGGTTTGGTTTGAAGGATCTTTCGCCAAGTCTTCCGACCTATGGCAGCAGGGGTGGTTTTATGTCAATGAGCCGCGGGGCTCCAAGTGGGCAGCTACGCCCGCGTTCCGACCCGGCCCTCCAATTCATCTTGCTTCATGGATCAATAAGGGACTGGACTGGGGATCCGTCTATGAAGTGCAGACTCTGCAAGGTCGCGTCCAAAGCCTTACCAAGAAGGGCATCGGTCTTGTGAACGTTCAAGTAATGCTAGTCCGCCGGACCCTGCCATGTCAGCGGCGGCCTCTCCGTATGTGGGAGTTTAATCCCGAAGGACGGCGGACTCTTCAGCACCTCCTCGGCACTACGCACGAGGGAATGTGGAAATTATATTTTGGGGAACGAGAGCAAGGGCGGACACCACCGAAGATGTTGGCATCGACTGTAATCATCCGGACACCGCGGTGAGTATTCAATCTTCGCACAAGCTTCATTCGAGTATCTCTTGGTAAGATATTGAATCAACCCGTCCCTTCACAGGACTGGATAAAGAAAGCGGTGTTGATCTGGTGTCCGGTGCCCCTTCCCGCAGACTCTGTGAACGCCCTACTAATGAGGATGCTGACTCCGACACCGTACCAGGTGTCTGCAGAGGAGGGCAAAGGTGCAGAGGAAGCCCGCCATGGTAGGAAGAGGGTCGCTTCTGAAGGTCAGGAGGGGAAATCTTCCAAGAAAGGGAAAACGCCATCGACGGGCTGCTTGGGCCGGGCAAGCGATGTTGACGTGGAGCTTTATCATGAGGATAAACCTCTGGCCAAACCGTAAGTGCAGCAGGGTACTTTAATCATACCCCCTTCCTTTCTTGTTACTGAAGTAATCCTCCGACATATGTATGTCCTCGCAGGTTAACACCTGGTATTTCCCAATCGTCCTCCTCTTCGAGAGACCTTCTTCCAGAGATGATGGAGAGTGATACGCCCTCCCCAGCCCCTTCGCCCAACAGGGCGGATGATTCTGAGGTATCATCCCGGGGGGCTCCTCCCGGTCAACAAGCAGTGCAGGAAGCGAGGCATTACTCGAAGGTGGTGAATCTGTCCCTCAGGGTTCGGGAATCAAGCATGGCGGCCCCGCCCTATCCGGTTTAGAGCCGGACACGATCCTGGGGGCAAGTGGGCGGATTCCTTCAAAGGAATACCGTACTCCGACGGCGGCTTCCGAAGACCCAGAAGTGCCGGATATGCTGACGGACATGCTGCGACGAGCGTCCATTTCGGAGGAACACCGTGCCTTGATGGTTACGGTGGTTGAAAAGTTTCTATCCGCGAAGAGCGGGTTGAACGCGGCCTTCACGAGCCTCCTAAGGGGGTTTGAGGTTTGTGATGTAGTTTTGCCAATTGAATAATATTGACAGAATGCACCTGTTGTATATGCCGTAGCCCCTGAGACTTGGATTGCCTTCCGACGGAAGCGATCGGAGGATCAAAAAGATATGCTCAGTTGCTAACCTTGATTTAACTTGGATTAGAGGCTGCCTCCCCTCCCGCGGTACTTGAAATACGGAAGAGGCCGAACTGCAACGAAAGCTGGATATTGCAGAAGATGACATTACATTGATCAACAGGCGTCTTGACGACTCGCAAGGTATATATGTCGAGCATTCCTTACACCAATGTGCTTGTAATTTAGGCCTGATGCCGAAAAGGGTTTATATGAAATGTGCATGAGTGCAGATGGTGCTACCGCCGTTGAAGCTCTTCGGGCGGAGCTAGCCCGGGCCAAGGAGCAGGCCCGGCGTAGTGATGCGGCTGCCGAGAAGGCATCGGCGGATCTAAGAGCCGAACAAGCAGCTCGGCGCCAAAGTGAGGAAAAGATATCCGCAATGGCACTTGAGTTGAAGAATACTGCCAGCCGCTGTGCATTCCTTGAGAAGGAGAATAAAGCCAAAATGGCTGAGCTTGATAAGGCCGTACGAGAGGCGAGTGAAGCTCGGTCTGAATCTAGGGCAGCTCGTGAAGAGATTCGGTAGGCTAAGGAGATAGCGGCCGGTAAGCGCTTTTTACTTCAGACCAAGTTTGGCGATCCGGACAATGCCCAGCTGAATCAGGTCTGGAGTTCTCCGGCGGAATTTTTGGACTTGGCGAAGAGTTCTTCCGATGCGGCGCAATTTTACCACGCACAAGAGGGGTATGCAACGGAGAAGCTTTTCTGGTCACAGTTCGGCGCGTCGAAGCGCCCTCTGTTGCTCAATAAACAGATGTCCCGGTGGGCCGAGCTTCATAGGATATCTGACGACACCATGAAGAACGTCCTAGTCCGGTTGTGGCCAAGTGAGCCTATTCCGAGTAGTTATTTTGGCCTGGTGCAGCGGCTTGTTGACGCGGTGCTGCATATCGACGCTGTGAAGAGGTCGGCGTGCATTGAGGGTGCACGGATGGCCATTGCCCGAGTCAAAACATTTTAGGGAAAGATGAAGGCCATTGATATTGCGGCGAGGAGTCCACCCAAGGGCCAGGACCGTAATGAGCCGGAGCACTATTTTGAAGACGTCTTAGATGCCGCCCGCTTAATAGAGGGTCAATGCTCGAAAGATATAATGTTCGAGTGATTTATATAATGATGCAATAAAAAACTTTATAGTTAATCTATTTATATTTTGCTCAAAAGCTTGAATTCCTCCTCTGTGGCCGTTTTAGTATAATCTGAAATTTTTCCAGTCGTCGGCTTCAGCCCCTTCGTAGGAAGTACGGGAGTGTTCGGAAAAGCATTAAATCACTCTTTATCCAACGTCTTGGTCCATAAAGGAGGTGATAATGCGGCGAACCAGGCAATCGACTATAGGGCGTTAACATTTTCACTTAACCATAGGAGTTTTATGGTGGGGCTACGAGATAGCCCCTGGTATGTATATGGCACATAGTGCCTTACATATGTTGATCTAAAAAAGACCCCTCGTGTGACACGGAGAATCACTAAAGATTCGAATAAGTCGTCAAGTGGTTGACCAGCTCTCGCCGCATCATGACAGTCAGTTTTCGGCTTTCTCTACTGAGGTGCTCATCCGGTCTAGGCCAGGGCACAATCGCAGTAGTTCTCCCTTTACTACCCTAGCCGATAGAGCAGAACATAGGGTAGCAAGCACAGGAGCCGGGCAACCCAACTATTGACCAAAGACAATGATTCGGAGCTGATGCATATAAGGCCAAACTTGCGATGCCGAAGTACGCTATAGAGCTGTTCGGACTTTTACTGGTGACTCGTTTGTTCCCGTACCGGGCCCCTGGCAAGTTATGCCGAGGCGCGTCTTGTAAGGCAGCCGTTACGGCCGGACTCGTTGTAGAAAGAGCATGAAATGTAAGTTCGGGTAAAGTTTACTGGGAGCAAAATGCCAATGATAAATATATAAAGAGTAAAAACCACAACCCAGCTATTTGACATGCTCGGGGTTGGGAACAGAGGAAAAAGGGCATGGTACATGCTCAAAAAGAAGAGTGTGGTCTACAAAAGCTTATTTTTGGACCTCCTGTCGCACGTCTGCGCCGCCCATCCTCGGGGATGGGCATCCTTACCGGGAGTGGCCCCTTAGGTGAGTGTGCGGATCCGAACTTCGAGAGAGTTCGAAGTAGATGCTGTCCTGATGGTCACCTGCTTTTAAGAAATTATACAGAAAAATAAGAAAGACGGCTAAAACGTTACGGGGATCTTTGCAGGGTTGTCCATATTGTGCTTCCACCGATGCCCATGGTATCTTGAGTGCGTAGTTATGTACGCGTGGTGTAAACATTGCCAGCACAGTAGGTGGGCGGCGGAAGCCGGACTGCTATTTCCGTTCTGGGAGTGGTTGAACTTCAGAGGGAAAGTGCTTATGGCCCCTGTTGTTTGGCTGGCTAGCCATCCGTCGTCTTTTTCGCCTGGTGGCCTCCTTCCCTTGTGATCGGCGTTGAGTTTGCCTGCCTGCTTAAGGACCCAACAGTTTCTGTTGGTATGACTAGCTGGCCTATCAGGGTGACCGTGAATCTGACAAGGTCGGTCACATATCCTGTCAAGGGTGGATGGTCCATCCTGGTTTGCCTTTAGTGGCTTCTTCCGTTGACCGGGCTTCAGATTGTGAAATCCGGCGTTCACCGCTGTGCTGCGGCTGTTGTGTTCGGTTTGTCATGGCTTGCCATTGCCGTCTCGAATTTCGGAAGTGCCTGGGTCGCTGGAGTTGTTGCTTTTACGAGTGAGCCAGTTGTCTTCTCCCGCACAAAAGCGAGTCATTAGAGCGGTAAGGGCTGTCATGGACTTGGGTCCTTCCTGGCCGAGGTGACGCGTTAGCCATTCATCCCGGACGCCGTGTTTGAAGGCTGCGAGGGCTTCTGCATCCGGACAGTCGACAATTTGGTTCTTTTTGACTAAGAACCTAGTCCAGAACTCCCTGACTGACTCGCCGGGCTGCTGTAGAATGTGACTTCAGTCATCGGCATCCAGAGGCCGAACATATGTTCCTTGGAAGTTGTCTCGAAAGGCATCTTGCAAGTCTTCCCAGCTACCAATAGAATTTTCTGGTAAACTGTTTAGCCAGTAGTGAGCTGGCCCCTTAAGCTTGAGAGGTATGTAATGGCGTGGAGGTCATCTCCTCGGGCCATATGGATATGGAGAATGAAATCCTCGATCCATACTGCAGGATCGGTTGTGCCGTCATATGATTCAATGTTGACATGCTTGAACCCCTCGGGGAATTCGTGGTCCAGTACTTCATCTGTGAAGCAGAGGGGGTGTGCGACGCCTCTATATCGGGCAGCGTCGTGGCGTAGCTCTGACGGAGCCTGTCTGCGATATTCGGCCCGAGCGTGGTTAGATTTATCATGTCCGAATAGGTAGCCGTCGTCGTGCCTCGAGGCACGCCCTCGCGATCCGTAGATCAATCTTGTATGTCCTGTTCTATCGTCCAGGATCTGCCGGAGGTCGTACATGTGACCCCGAACTCTTCCGTCTCTATTTTTACGAGGCTGTGGGGCGGGCTGCTTTTCGGCCTGAGTTGCCCCTTTATCTCGGCCGCGGGGTGGCCGGTCGGCTGCCCTGTCTCGACCACATGGTGGTCGTTCTGCATTACGCAAGGGAGATGTGTGCTCTGGTGCTTCCTCATCGAATTGAGGTAGCAGTCTGCGTTTCGGGTAGCTTTTTGTTGGGCGCCTGGGGCCGTATTCTTCGGCTGTCAGGACATCAGTCCACCTATCGACGAGCAAATCTTGTTCAGCTAGAAGCTGCTGCTCTTTCTTTTTCAGGCTTCTTGTAGTGGCTATGAGCTGAAGCTTAAAGCGCTCCTGCTCCAGAGGATCCTCAGGCACGATGAAGTCTTCGTTGCCGAGGCTTGTCTCCTCCTCGGAGAGTGGACGGTAGCTGTCGTCCTCCGAGTCATCTTCTATGGCCTGTTCGTCAGGGTTGTCTTGCCTGTCGTCCTGTCCCTCTTGTTCGGATGTAGCTCCGACAGGGTCTTCATTGTTTTCGGCGTCGCCTGGAGTACTATTCTCTCCAGTGCCGGTGTTGCCGTCCTTTAAGCGACGAGGCTTAGAACGATGCTTGGGGCGTCGGCGCTTGGATTGCGTCTCAGAGGTTTTATTCGCATCTGGCTCTTCGTTGTCGTCGCCAGATCCTTTTGGTGTAGCAACCATGTACACGTCGTACGAAGAAGTAGCCGTCCAACGTCCAGTGAATGGCGGGTCTTGGTCTTGCTCCATATCGGCATCGTCGTCCATACCGTCGATGTCTTCGGAACCATAGTCAAGCACGTCGGTTAAGTCATCGACGGTGGCTATGAAGTGGGTGGCGGGTGGGAAGCAAAATTCCTCGTCATCCGCCTCTAATTCGAATCGAACATAGTTCGGCTGTGAGTCCTCCAAGGATAAGTTCTTTAAAGAATTTAGCATGTCACCAAAAGGTGAGTGCTGGAAGAAGTCTGCGGTGCCAAATTCAAAAATCGATAACCGATCCAGCTCGGTGTCCGCAGGCGCGCCTGATCTGGAACGTGTAGCCGAAACGAGTCCGGAGTTCCATTGACGCAAGTATTGTAGGATGTCGAGTCCGTGTACGGCTCAAACGCCGTGGACCTTACGGCCTCGAAGGGCACGATCTGCTTTGGTTCTAAGGCCGTTGCAGCAACAGGATACATCTCCTGGGTGTGATCCGATGACAGATTTAAGTCATGTTCATCGAAGGGAGGGGGAGCGACTGCCGCAGTCTTGAATCCATCGGAGATCAAGTCTCCGCAAGTATCCGCGACGCAGTTCAAGCTTCCAGATCTGACTTGACGGCCAGGGGCGTGACTATCGACCTGCTCCAGATGGCCAAGCGAGTTGTCCCGCAGCACGAAGTCGCCGAACACAAAGGTTTGTCCGGGGAGGAAGGTTTCTCCCTGAACGGCGCCATTACTGACGATCGAAGGGGCCATCGAGTCCTTTACCGACGGCATAGTGGAACTCTCAATGAAAGCACCAATGTCGGTGTCAAAACCGGAGGATCTCGGGTAGGGGGTCCCGAACTGTGCGTCTAGGATCGATGGTAATAGGAGACGGGGGACACGATGTTTACCCAGGTTCGGGCCCTCTCTATGGAGGTAATACCCTACTTCCTGCTTGATTGATCTTGATGAATATGAGTGTTACAAGAGTTGATCTACCACGAGATCGTAATGGCTAAACCCTAGAAGTCTAGCCTATGTGTATATGGTAATGAATGTGTCCTATCCGGACTATGCTCTCCGGTTTATATGGACACCGGAGAGATCTAGGGTTACATGGGGTCGGTTACATAAGAAGGAATCTTCATAGTCGGTCGCCAAGCTTGCCCTCCACGCCAAGCAGAGTTCAATCCGGACAAGGTGCAGTCTTCGACCTTCATGTCTTCACAGCCCATCAGTCCGGCCCATGGATAGCGGGCCGGACGCCCGAGGACCCCTTAGTGCAGGACTCCCTCAGAGGGCGCGCCAGGGAGGAGTCCTACTCCCACCGGGAGTAGGACTCCCTCTTTTCCTAGTTGGAGTAGGAGGGGGAAAGGAAGGGAAGGAGAGGGGAGGAAGGAAAGGGGGCGCCGCCCCCTCCTTGTCCAATTCGGACTAGAGGGGAAGGGGGCGCGCGACCAGCCCTAGCCGCCCCTCCTCTTCTCCACTAAGGCCCATCTTGGCCCATTAAACTCCCCGGGGGGGGGGGGGGTTCCGCTAACCCCCCGGTACTCCGGTATATGTCCGAAACTCCCCGAAACCATTCCGGTGTCCAAACATAGTCATCCAATATATCGATCTTTACGTCTCGACCATTTCGAGACTCCTCGTCATGTCCGTGATCACATCCGGGACTCCGAACTATCTTCGGTACATCAAAACACAAAAACTCATAATACAATCGTCATCGAACTTTAAGCGTGCGGACCCTACGGGTTCGAGAACTATGTAGACATGACCGAGACACGTCTCCGGTCAATAACCAATAGCGGAACCTGGATGCTCATATTGGCTCCTACATATTCTACGAAGATCTTTATCGGTCAAACCGCATAACAACATACGTTGTTCCCTTTGTCATCGGTATGTTACTTGCCCGAGATTCGATCGTCAGTATCTCAATACCTAGTTCAATCTCGTTACTGGCAAGTCTCTTTACTCGTTCCGTAATATATCATCCCGCAACTAACTCTAGTTATAATGCTTGCAAGGCTTATAGTGATGTGCATTACCGAGTGGGCCCAGAGATACCTCTCCGACAATCGGAGTGACAAATCCTAATCTCGAAATACGCCAACCCAACAAGTACCTTCGGAGACACCTGTAGAGCTCCTTTATAATCACCCAGTTACGTTGTGACGTTTGGTAGCACACATAGTGTTCCTCCGGTAAACGGGAGTTGCATAATCTCATAGTCATAGGAACATGTATAAGTCATGAAGAAAGCAATAGCAGAATACTAAATGATCAAGTGCTAAGCTAACGGAATGGGTCAAGTCAATCACATCATTCTCCTAATGATGTGATCCCGTTAATCAAATGACAACTCATGTCTATGGCTAGGAAACATAACCATCTTTGATCAACAAGCTAGTCAAGTAGAGGCATACTAGTGACACTCTGTTTGTCTATGTATTCACACAAGTATCATTTATCATGATATAAGGAAATAAATAATAACTTTATTATTGCCTCTAGGGCATATTTCCTTCAGTCTCCCACTTGCACTAGAGTCAATAATCTAGATTACACAGTAATGATTCGAACACCCATGGAGCCTTGGTGCTGATCATGTTTTGCTCGTGGAAGAGGCTTAGTCAACGGGTCTGCAACATTCAGATCCGTATGTATCTTGCAAATCTCTATGTCTCCGACCTGGAGTTGATCCCGGATGGATTTGAAGCGTCTCTTGATGTGCTTGGTTCTCTTGTGAAATCTGGATTCCTTTGCCAAAGCAATTGCACCAGTATTGTCACAAAAGATTTTCATTGGGCCCGATGCACTAGGTATAACACCTAGATCGGATAAGAACTCCTTCATCCAGACTCCTTCATTTGCTGCTTCCGAAGCAGCTATGTACTCCGCTTCACATGTAGATCCCGCCACGACGCTTTGTTTAGAATTGCAGCAACTGACAGCTCCACCGTTCAATGTAAACACGTATCCGGTTTGCGATTTAGAATCGTCCGGATCAGTGTCAAAGCTTGCATCGATGTAACCATTTACGACTAGCTCTTTGTCACCTCCATAAACGAGAAACATATCCTTAGTACTTTTCAGGTATTTCAGGATGTTCTTGACCGCTGTCCAGTGATCCACTCTTGGATTACTTTGGTACCTCCCTGCTAAACTTATAGCAAGGCACACATCAGGTCTGGTACACAGCATTGCATACATGATAGAGCCTATGGCTGAAGCATAGGGAACATCTTTGATCTTCTCTCTATCTTCTGCAGTGGTCGGGCATTGAGTCTTACTCAACTTCACACCTTGCAACACAGGCAAGAACCCTTTCTTTGCCTGATCCATTTTGAACTTCTTCAAAACTTTATCAAGGTATGTGCTTTGTGCAAGTCCAATTAAGCGTCTTGATCTATCTCTATAGATCTTGATGCCCAATATATAAGCAGCTTCACTGAGGTCTTTCATTGAAAAACTCTTGTTCAAATATCCCTTTATGCTATCCAGAAATTCTATATCATTTCGGATCAACAATATGTCATCCACATATAATATCAGAAATGCTACAGAGCTCCCACTCACTTTCTTGTAAATACAGGCTTCTCCAAAAGTCTGTATAAATCCATATGCTTTGATCACACTATCAAAACGTTTATTCCAATTCCGAGAGGATCGCTGGAGCTTTCTAAACAGTAACATTACCGTCAGCGTCAGTCTTCTTCTTGAAGATCCATTTATTCTCAATGGCTTGCCGATCATCGGGCAAGTCAACCAAAGTCCACACTTTGTTCTCATACATGGATCCCATCTCAGATTTCATGGCCTCAAGCCATTTTGCGGAATCTGGGCTCACCATCGCTTCTTCATAGTTCGTAGGTTCTCCTTGGTCAAGTAACATGACCTCCAGAATAGGATTACCGTACCACTCTGGTGCGGAACTTACTCTGGTTGACCTACGAGGTTCAGTAGTAACTTGATCTGAAGTTTCATGATCAATATCATTAGCTTCCTCACTAATTGGTGTAGGTGTCACAGGAACCGGTTTCTGTGATGAACTACTTTCCAATAAGGGAGCAGGTACAGTTACCTCATCAAGTTCTACTTTCCTCCCACTCACTTCTTTCGAGAGAAACTCCTTCTCTAAAGGGATCCATTCTTAGCAACGAATGTCTTGCCTTTGGATCTGTGATAGAAGGTGTACCCAACAGTTTCCTTTGGGTATCCTATGAAGACACATTTCTCCGATTTGGGTTCGAGCTTGTCAGGTTGAAGCTTTGTCACATAAGCATCGCAGCCCCAAACTTTAAGAAACGACAACTTTGGTTTCTTGCCAAACCATAGTTCATAAGGTGTCGTCTCAACGGATTTTGATGGTGCCCTATTTAACGTGAATGCAGCCGTCTCTAAAGCATAACCCCAAAACGATAGCGGTAAATCAGTAAGAGACATCATAGATCGCACCATATCTAGTAAAGTACGATTACGATGTTCGGACACACCATTACGTTGTGGTGTTCCGGGTGGCGTGAGTTGCGAAACTATTCCGCATTGTTTCAAAATGTAGACCAAACTCGTAACTCAAATATTCTCCTCCACGATCAGATCGTAGAAACTTTATTTTCTTGTTACAATGATTTTCCACTTCACTCTGAAATTCTTTGAACTTTTCAAATGTTTCAGACTTATGTTTCATTAAGTAGATATACCCATATCTGCTCAAATCGTCTGTGAAGGTGAGAAAATAATGATACCCGCCGCGAGCTACAATATTCATCGGACCACATACATCAGTATGTATGATTTCCAACAAATCTGTTGCTCACTCCATTGTTCCGGAGAATGGCGTTTTAGTCATCTTACCCATAAGGCATGGTTCTCAAGTACCAAGTGATTCATAATCAAGTGATTCCAAAAGTCCATCAGTATGGAGTTTCTTCATGCGCTTTACACCAATATGACCCAAACGGCAGTGCCACAAATAAGTTGTACTATCATTATCAACTCTGCATCTTTTGGCTTCAACATTATGAACATGTGTATCACTACTATCGAGATTCAACAAAAATAGACCACTCTTCAAGGGTGCAGGACCATAAAAGATATTACTCATATAAATAGAACAACCATTATTCTCATATTTAAATGAATAACCGTCTCGCATCAAACAAGATCCAGATATAATGTTCATGCTTAACGCTGGCACCAAATAACAATTATTTAGGTCTAAAACTAATCCCAAAGGTAGATGTAGAGGTAGCGTGCCGACGGTGATCACATCGACTTTGGAATCATTTCCCACGTGCATCGTCACCTCGTCCTTAGCCAGTCTTCGCTTAATCCGTAGTCCCTGTTTCGAGTTGCAAATATTAGCAACATAACTAGTATCAAATACCCAGGTGCTACTGCGAGCTCTAGTAAGGTACACATCAATAACATGTATATCACATATACCTTTGTTCACCTTGCCATCCTTCTTATCCGCCAAATACTTGGGGCAGTTCCGCTTCCAGTGACCAGTCTGCTTGTAGTAGAAGCACTCAGTCTCAGGCTTAGGTCTAGACTTGGGTTTCTTCTCTTGAGCAGCAACTTGTTTGCTGTTCTTCTTGAAGTTCCCCTTCTTCTTCCCTTTGCCCTTTTTCTTGAAACTGGTGGTCTTGTTGACCATCAACACTTGATGCTCCTTCTTGATTTCTACCTCCGAAGCCTTTAGCATTGCAAAGAGCTCAGGAATTGTCTTATCCATCCCTTGCATATTATAGTTCATCACGAAGCTCTTGTAGCTTGGTGGCAGTAATTGAAGAATTATGTCAATGACACTATCATCCGGAAGATTAACTCCCAGTTGAATCAAGTGATTGCAATACCTAGACATTCTGAGTATATGCTCACTGATAGAGCTATTCTCCTCCATCTTGCAGCTAGAGAACTTATTGGAGACTTCATATCTCTCAATCCGGGCATTTGCTTGAAATATTAACTTCAACTCCTGGAACATCTCATATGCTCCATGACGTTCAAAACGTCGTTGAAGTCCCGGTTCTAAGTCGTAAAGCATGGCACACTGAACTATCGAGTAGTCATCAACACGCAACTGCCAGGCATTCACAATGGCTGCAGTTGCCGGCGCAGGTGGTACACCTAGCGGTGCTTCCAGGACGTAGCTCTTCTGTGCAACAATGAGGATAATCCTCAAGTTACGGACCCAGTTCATGTAATTGCTACCATCATCTTTCAACTTTGCTTTCTCAAGGAACGCATTAAAATGTAACGGAACAACAGCACGGGCCATCTATCTACAATCAACATAGACAAGCAAAATACTATCAGGTACTAAGTTCATGATAAATTTAAGTTCAATTAATCATATTACTTAAGAACTCCCACTTAGATAGACATCCCTCTAATCATCTAAGTGATCACGTGATCCAAATCAACTAAACCATGTCCGATTATCACGTGAGATGGAGTAGTTTTCAATGGTGAACATCACTATGTTGATCATATCTACTATATGATTCACGCTCGACCTTTCGGTCTCAGTGTTCCGAGGCCATATCTGCATATGCTAGGCTCGTCAAGTTTAACCCGAGTATTCTGCGTGTGCAAAACTGGCTTGCACCTGTTGTAGATGAACGTAGAGCTTATCACACCCGATCGTCATGTGGTGTCTCGACACGACGAACTTTGGCAATGGTGCATACTCAGGGAGAACACTTTTATCTGAAATTAAGTGAGAGATCATCTTATAATGCTACCGTCAATAAAAGCAAAATAAGATGCATAAAGGATAAACATCACATGCAATCAATATAAGTGATATGATATGGCCATCATCATCTTGTGCTTGTGATCTCCATCTCCGAAGCACCGTCATGATCACCATCGTCACCGGCGCGACACCTTGATCTCCATCGTAGCATCGTTTTTGTCTCGCCAACTATTGCTTCTACGACTATCGCTACCGCTTAGTGATAAAGTAAAGCAATTACAGGGCGATTGCATTGCATACAATAAAGCGACAACCATATGGCTCCTGCCAGTTGCCGATAACTCGGTTACAAAACATGATCATCTCATACAATAAAATATAGCATCATGCCTTGACCATATCACATCACAACATGCCCTGCAAAAACAAGTTAGACGTCCTCTACTTCGCTGTTGCAAGTTTTACGTGGCTGCTACGGGCTGAGCAAGAATCGTTCTTACCTACTCTTCAAAACCACAACGATAGTTCGTCAAGTTAGTGTTGTTTTAACCTTCTCAAGGATCGGGCGTAGCCACACTCGGTTCAACTAAAGTTGGAGAAACTGACACCCGCCAGCCACCTGTGTGCAAAGCACGTCGGTAGAACCAGTCTCGCGTAAGCGTACGCGTAATGTCTATCCGGGCAGCTTCACCCAACAATACCGCCGAACCAAAGTATGACATGTTGGTAAGCAGTATGACTTGTATCGCCCACAACTCACTTGTTTTCTACTCGTGCATATAACATCTACGCATAAAACCTGGCTCGGATGCCACTGTTGGGGAACGTAGTAATTTCAAAAAAATTCCTACGCACATGCAGGATCATGGTGATGCATAGCAACGAGAGAGGAGAGTGTTGTCCACGTATCCTCGTAGACCGAAAGTGGAAGCGTTAGCACAACGCGGTTGATGTAGTCGTACGTCTTCACGATCCGACCGATCCAAGTACCGAACGTACGGCACCTCCGAGTTCAGCACACGTTCAGCTCGATGACGTCCCGCGAACTCCGATCCAGCAGAGCTTCACCGGAGAGTTCCGTCAGCACGACGGCGTGATGACGGTGATGATGTTGCTACCGACGCAGGGCTTCGCCTAAGCACCGCTACGATATGACCGAGGTGGAATATGGTGGAAGGGGGGCACCGCACACGGCTAGAATAGATCAACAGATCAACTTGTGTATCTAGAGGTGCCCCTGCCCCCGTATATAAAGGAGCAAGGGGGGAGGCGGCCGGCCAGGAGGAGGGCGCGCCAAGGGGGGAGTCCTACTCCCACCAGGAGTAGGACTCCTCCTTTTCCTTGTTGGAGTAGGAGAGGGAAGGAAGGAGGAGAAGGAAAAAGGGGGGTGCCGCCCCCCCTCCTTGTCCAATTCGGACTAGAGGGGGAGGGGGTGCGCGGCTGCCCTGGCCGCCCCTCCTCTTCTCCCACTAAGGCCCATGAGGCCCAATTAACTCCCCGGGGGGGGGGGGGGGGTTCCGGTAACCCCCCGGTACTCCGGTTTTTCTTCGAAACCACTCGGACCACTTCCGGTGTCCGAATATAGTCGTCCAATATATTGATCTTTACGTCTCGACCATTTCGAGACTCCTCGTCATGTCCGTGATCATATCCGGGACTCCGAACTACCTTCGGTACATCAAAACACAAAAACTCATGATACCGATCGTCACCAAACTTTAAGCGTGCGGACCCTACGGGTTCGAGAACTATGTAGACATGACCGAGACACGTCTCCGGTCAATAAACAATAGCAGAACCTGGATGCTCATATTGGCTCCCACATATTCTACGAAGATCTTTATCGGTCAAACCGCATAACAACATACGTTGTTCCCTTTGTCATCGGTATGTTACTTGCCCGAGATTTGATCGTCGGTATCTCAATACCTAGTTCAATACCATTACCGGCAAGTCTCTTTACTTGTTCCGTAATACATCATCCCGCAGTATCTCAATACCTAGTTCAATACCATTACCGGCAAGTATCTCAATGCTTGCAAGGCTTATAGTGATGTGCATTACCGGGAGGGCCCAGAGATACCTCTCCGACAATCGGAGTGACAAATCCTAATCTCGAAATACGCCAACTCAACAAGTACCTTCGGAGACACCTTTAGAGCACCTTTATAATCACCCAGTTACGTTGTGACGTTTGGTAGCACACAAAGTGTTCCTCTGGTAAACGGGAGTTGCATAATCTCATAGTCATAGGAACATGTATAAGTCATGAAGAAAGCAATAGCAGCATACTAAACGATCAAGTGCTAAGCTAACGGAATGGGTCAAGTCAATCACATCATTCTCCTAATGATGTGATCCCGTTAATCAAATGACAACTCATGTCCATGGCTAGGAAACTCAACCATCTTTGATTAACGAGCTAGTCAAGTAGTGACACTATGTTTGTCTATGTATTCACACATGTATCATGTTTCGGGTTAATACAATTCTAGCATGAATAATAAACATTTATCATGATATAAGGAAATAAATAATAACTTTATTATTGCCTCTAGGGCTTATTTCCTTCACCTTCGTGATAGCATCCACGGGGTAGCTTGGAGCCGTGAAGTCAGACTGCTGAAGGAGCTCGGTGGAAGCCACGCTGCTTCTCCGTTGAGATGGCGGGGTAGCTTCTGGGGTACTCCGGCAGGTCGCTGGCTCTAAACTAGTGTTTGTTGTCCCTCTAGCGCTCGTACCCTTGCATTCAGCTTCTGCAGTTCGGTCAGCTCCACTTTCCTCCTCCTCTCCCGGGTTTTGTAACCGCCTGCGCTGGGAAACCCAACCTTCCCACCTCGCTAGCTGAGAGAGAGCCGCACCTGTTTATAAGGTGCAGTGCGCCTGAGCTGTCGAGCTCCTCTCTAAAGCAGGCTTACGGGCCTAACCTCTGTGTGCATGCATGTGGGCCTACTGGGCCTTTTGCGGGCCTGAATCCTGGCCCACCTGTATGGCTGGGTTTCTAGTCGTATTAGGCGGCATTTGTTTATTTTTTTTCCATTTTTTTGTTTTGTTTTTTGCATTATTTATTTTCTTTTATTTTTTGCTTTATTTTTTAATTATTTTTGCTTTTAGGTCAGAAAAATTATAAACTTTCTGTTAGTGCCATTAGTTTTCAAATTTGAATAGTTTAAATTTGAATTCTTTGAAATTTGTGTGAATCACTAGTTTGTGATTAACTTTACTATAAAAATAGATTTTGGAGTGAGTCTTTTTCCTAAAAAAAATAGATTTTGGAGTTTGTGATTAACAGTTTTTGTTATTTTAGTTTCTAACAAAAACATCTTTATGATAATTCTTTTTGCTATTAAAGTTTCTAAAAAAGGTTCTTTATGAAAATTCTTTTTGCTTTTAATGTTTTGAACAGAAAATACTTTGATAATTTTAGTTGCATAAATTTTATATAATTTTAGTTTCAATAATACTAGAGGTTTATAAAAGCTTTTTAGTTGATTCGTTTTGCTATTAGAGTTTCATTAAAGTTTTCTAGTTCATTCTTTTTTCTATTAGAGTTTCATTAAAGTTTTCTAGTTCATTCTTTTAGTTTATTATTTTTGCTATTAGAGTTTCATAAAAGTTTTCTACTTCATTTCATCCATATAGCATGTGCTAAAAAGTTGAGAGGGTTGCGGCAAAAACTGGATGCACTTCATGTACAAAACAGACAATCTCTTTCGAAGTATGAGGGTTTCATACGAAAACTCGTCTGTTACAAAGTGATTTCATTTTTAAACTTATTTGAACTCCAGACTTTTTGTGTGTCCAAAATGCACCATTCAAAGCCACATCATCAATTTTCAACCCTTTCTGACTTCATTTGTTATTTTTCATGCATTTACTGATTTTTTGAGCTATATGACCCTGCAATTGAAAAGCACTACGAATGCTCTGGAAAGGTTTAAATTTGGCATGATCATCATTTCACCCACATAGCATGTGCTAAAAAGTTGAGAGGGTCACGGCAAAAACTGGATGCACTTCGTGTACAAAATGGACAATCTCTTTCGAAGTATCAGGGTTTCGGACGAAAACTCATCTGTTACAAAGGGATTTCATTTTTTGAACTTATTTGAACTGCAGACTTTTTGTGTGTTCAAAATGCACCATTCAAAACCACATCATCAATTTTCAACCCTTTCTAACTTCGTTTGTTATTTTTCATGCATTTACTGATTTTTTGAGCAATATGACCTTGAAATTGAAAAGCACTACAAATGAACTCTGAAAAGGTTTAAAGTTGGCATGGTATCATCATTTCACCCACATAGCATGTGCTAAAAAGTTGAGAGGGTTACGGCAAAAACTGGGTGCACTTCGTGTACAAAACGGACAATCTCTTTCGAAGTATCAGGGTTTTTGACGAAAACTCGTCTGTTACAAAAGGCATTTCATTTCTTCACATGTAACTGCAGTGATATTCTAGATCAAAGGCATCATCATAATAGTTGTGGAGAGAAAGTTTTCAGTTTTTCTTCGCTTGTGTCCTTTGCTTATTGCGCCGTAACCATGGATAATCTTCATCGTTTAACAGGGTGCTTGGGTCAGCCTTGACTTCAAAGGGAGGAATTTCATGACACTTTTCATAATCTTCAGGCATGTATGTCTTGCCCTCCACTCCCACGATGTCTCTTTTTCCTGAAAGAACTATGTGGCGCTTTGGCTCATCGTATGATGTGTTCGCTTCCTTATCTTTTCTTTTTCTCAGTTTGGTAGACATGTCCTTCACATAGAAAACCCGCGCCACATCATTGGCTAGGACGAATGGTTCGTTTGTGTACCCAAGATTGTTCAGATCCACTGTTGTCATTCCGTAATGTGGGTCTACCTGTACGCCGCCTCCTGACAGATTGACCCATTTGCACTTGAACAAAGGGACCTTAAAATCATGTCCGTAGTCAAGTTCCCATATGTCCAGTATGTAACCATAATATGTGTCCTTTCCCCTCTTAGTTGCTGCATCAAAGCGGACACCGCTGTTTTGGTTGGTGCTCTTTTGATCTTGGGCGATCGTGTAAAATGTATTCCCATTTATCTCGTATCCTTTGTAAGTCAATACAGTCGAAGATGGTTCCCTGGACAACGAGTATAGCTCATCACAAACAGTGTTGTCACCTCTGAGACGTGTTTCCAACCAACTGCTGAAAGTCCTGATTTGTTCACATGTAATCCAGTCGTCACACTGCTCCAGGTGTCTGGAACGTAGACTGTTCTTGTGTTCATCGACATACGGGGTCAGCAAGGTAGAGTTCTGTAGAACTGTGTAGTGTGCTTGAGACCAAGAATGCCCGTTCCTACATATTATTGAGTCCCCTCCAAGCATGCCTTTTCCAGTCAGTCTCCCCTCATAACGCGATTGAGGGAGACCAATCTTCTTAAGGCCAGGAATGAAGTCAACACAAAACCCAATGACATCCTCTGTTTGATGGCCCATGGAGATGCTTCCTTCTGGCCTAGCGCGGTTACAGACATATTTCTTTAGGACTCCCATGAACCTCTCAAAGGGGAACATATTGTGTAGAAATACGGGGCCCAGAATGACAATCTCGTCGACTAGATGAACTAGGATGTGTGTCATGATATTGAAGAAGGATGGTGGGAACACCAGCTCGAAACTGACAAGACATTGCGCCACATCACTCCTTAGCCTTGGTAGGATTTCTGGATCGATCACCTTATGAGATATTTCATTGAGGAATGCACATAGCTTTACAATGGCTAATCGAACGTTTTCCGGTAGAAGCCCCCTCATTGCAACCGGAAGCAGCTGCGTCATAATCACGTGGTAGTCATGAGACTTTAGGTTCTGGAACTTTTTCTCTGGCATATTTATTATTCCCTTTATATTTGACGAGAAGCCAGACGGGACCTTCATACCGAGCAGACATTCAAAGAAGATTTCCTTCTCTTCTTTGGTAAGAGCGTACCTGGCAGGACCTTCATACTGCTTTGGAGGCATGCCGTCTTTTTCGTGCAAATGTTGCAGGTCCTCCCGTGCCTCCGGTGTATCTTTGTCTTCCCATACACGCCCAAGAAGCCTAGCAGGTTCACGCAGAGGTTCTTCGTCACGTGCATCACGTCGATTAAAGAGCGGACCTCTAGGTCTTTCCAGTAGGGTAGGTCCCAAAATATAGATTTCTTCTTCCACATGGGTGCACATCCCTCAGCGTCATTCGGAACAGATAGTCCGTCGGGACCCTCTCCAAATATTACGTGTAAATCATTGACCATAGCAAGTACGTGATCACCGGTACGCATGGCGGGCTTCTTCCGGTGATCTGCCTTGCCTTTGAAATGCTTGCCTTTCTTTCGACATTGATGGTTGGTCGGAAGAAATCGATGATGGCCCAGGTACACATTCTTCCTGCATTTGTCCTGGTATATACTTTCGGTGCCAGCTAAACAGTGCGTGCATGCGTGGTGTCCCTTGTTTGTCTGTCCTGAAAGGTTACTGAGAGCAGGCCAATCGTTGATGGTTACAAACAGCAACGCATGCAGGTCAAATTTCTCTTGTTTGTGCTCATCCCACACACGTACACCTTTCCATTCCACAGCTGTAAAAGTTCTTCAACTAATGGCCTTAGGTACACATCAATGTCGTTGCCGGGTTGCTTAGGGTCTTGGATGAGAACTGACATCATAATGAACTTCCGCTTCATGCACATCGAAGGAGGAAGGTTATACATACATAGAGTCACGGGCCAGGTGCTGTGATTGCTGCTCTGCTCCCCGAAAGGATTAATACCATCCGCGCTTAAACCAAACCATACGTTCCTTGGGTCACCTGCAAACTCAGCCCGGTACTTTCTCTCGATTTTTCTCCACTGCGACTCGTCAGCGGGTGCTCTCAACTTTCCGTCTTTCTTACGGTCCTCTCTGTGCCATCGCATCAACTTGGCATGCTCTTTGTTTCTGAACAGACGTTTCAACCATGGTATTATAGGAGCATACCACATCACCTTGGCAGGAACCCTCTTCCTGGGGGGCTCGCCGTCAACATCACCAGGGTCATCTCATCTGATCTTATACCGCAATGCATCACATACCGGGCATGCGTTCAAATCCTCGTACGCACCGCGGTAGAGGATGCAGTCATTAGGGCATGCATGTATCTTCTGCACCTCCAATCCTAGAGGGCATACGACCTTCTTTGCTGCGTACGTACTGTCGGGCAATTCGTTATCCTTTGGAAGCTTCTTCTTCAATATTTTCAGTAGCTTATCAAATCCTTTGTCAGGCACATCATTCTGTGCCTTCCACTGCAGCAATTCCAGTATGGTACCGAGCTTTGTGTTGCCATCTTCGCAATTGGGGTACAACCCTTTTTTGTGATCCTCTAACATGTGATCGAACTTCAGCTTCTCCTTTTGACTTTTGACAGTCTCATTGCATCAACAATGAGCCGGCGGAGATCGGCACATCGTCTGGTTCGTCTTGATCTTCAGCAGCTTCCCCCGTTGCAGCATCACCGTATTCAGGGGGCACATAGTTGTCATCGTCCTCTTCTTCTTCGCTGTCGTCCATCATAACCCCTATTTCTCCGTGTTTGGTCCAAACATTATAGTGTGGCATGAAACCCTTATAAAGCAGGTGGGTGTGAAGGATTTTCCGGTCAGAGTAAGACTTCGTATTCCCACATATAGGGCATGCACAACACATAAAACCATTCTGCTTGTTTGCCTCAGCCACTTCGAAAAAATTATGCACTCCCTTAATGTACTCGGAGATGTGTCTGTCACCGTACATCCATTGCCGGTTCATCTGCGTGCATTATATATAATTAAGTGTGTCAAAAACCATTACAGAACATCATGAATAGATAAGTGACCAAATTAATAGAAATTCATCATCACATTAAAACCAAAGTACATACATAGTTCTCATTGAACAACATATAGCTCTCCAGAGCATCTAATTAAACCATACATTGAAACTATGTAAAACATTTCAATGCAACAACAAATACAATCATAATCGCAACCAAGGTAACAATTGATCCAACGGCATAATGATACCAAGCCTCGGTATGAATGGCATATTTTCTAATCTTTCTAATCTTCAAGCGCATTGCATCCATCTTGATCTCGTGATCATCGACGAAATATGCAACATGCAACTCCAATATCATCTTCTCCTCCTCAATTTTTTTATTTTTTCCTTCAAGTAATTGTTTTCTTCTTCAACTAAATTTAACCTCTCGACAATAGGGTCAGTTGGAATTTCCGGTTCACATACCTCCTAGATAAATAAAATCTATGTCACGTTGGTCGGCATAATTGTCATAAGCAATAAATGAACCAAATAGTTATAAAAGATAATATATATACCACATCCGAATCATAGACAGGACGAAGGCCGACGGGGGCGGATACCAAAACCATCGCACTATATAATAACAAGCAATAATAAAAGTAAGAAAATTAGACAAGTATCTATCTAATCATACAAGTAAGAATTTTTTCCTTTCAGAAAGAAGATAAGAACAAGAGGCTCACCACGGTGGTGCCGGCGACGAGATCGGCGTGGGCGATCGACGGCGGTGAAGACGGGGACGGGACGTCACAGACCGCTAAACCTAGACAAATCTTGAGAGGTGGTCGAGTTTGGAGAGGAGAAAGCTTAAGTAGTGTGGCTCGGGCATTTCATCGAACACCTCATGTGCATAGGAGGTGAGCTAAAGCACCACAAAGCCCTCCCCTCGCCGGCCAGAAAAAAACAGAGCAGTGGAGTGCTCTGCTCGCGGGCGAGGGGGTATATATAGCCACATCATTGGTCCCGGTTCGTGGCTGGAACTGGAACTAAAGGCCACCCTTTGGTCCCGGTTCCAGCCACGAATCGGGACCAATGGATGTGGGCCAGGAGCGAGGCCCATTGGTCCCGGTTCATGTCTTGAACTAGGACAAAAGGGTCCAGACGAAGCGGGACCAATCCCACGAGGCCCGGCCGGTCCCGTGGGCGCATGAACCGGGGCGTATGCCCCCATGGGTCCCGGTTCGTGACTGAACCGGGATTAATGGGCTGGCCAGGCCTGAACCAAAGCCTTATTTTCTACTAGCGTAGCAAGTGAGATTTACAGGGCTTCGCATGGATGGCATAATGAAGTCTACAGGCTGGAGTGAACAAAAGGGAAGAAGATGATCCGGTGAAGCTGTGTATTTTGTCATGTTGCTGCATTCTCAGTTTATCATTTTATGTTTGTATGCCTTTGACTATGTTGAACTTGGTCTAGCGATGTCGTCTCTCCTCCACTTTTGTTCCTCTGGGGGGATCGTCCCCTCGAGAAATGGCAAATGTTTGGCCGGGGGCCTGGTAGTTGTCTCTCTGGAGAACCTGATTATGTTTGTGCAGTAGTTTGTTCTTACGAGAACCGCATGGTTTCTTTAATGGAAATCGGAAGGGAGGCCCTTCTTCTGTTAAAAGAAAACTTCAGTCACCTGAAAACTTATTTTGGGTAAGTCAATTTTATAAGTCATTAGATTAAGAGATTCAACTGTGGTCCTTCTTTCTCCATCTTTCTTTCTCTCCGAGCGGTTCCTTCTTCCACAAAATCAACTTACCCAAATTACAAATTCAATCGAGTTACATATAGCTACTATGAAAAATAAAACAGCTTATAGCACAAGCAACCTTCCCGCACAATAAAAAAATAAAAAAATAGCGCATGCAACCATTATACAATCCATGCAACGAACGTCGACGATGGCTACGTAGTGTACTACACGTCGAGACGGGCCAGCTCGTGGGCGAACACCTTCCTGAACTCGGGCATGCTCTCTGGCTCCAGCGACAGCGCGAGCGTGAGGGCGCCTTCCTTACCGGCCGCGTTCATCACATACACGAAGCCGCTGTAGTACATGAGGGCCGGCCCCATGAACGACGGCGCGCCCCACCCGAAGTCGGCGTCGGAGAGTGACATTCCCATCCAGCTGATGGCGCGCAGGTGCGCGCGAGAGATGCCGCTTCGTGGCAGGTTCATCACGTCCACGCCATCCAGGTAGTCCACCAGAGACCGCGCATAGTCATCGCCCTGGCTCGTCGCCGCGCGCGCCCGCCGAGCGCCATAGTCGACCGGGTTAGACACCACCTCCCCGACGGTGGCCACGGTCGACGTCCGGATCACCGCATTCCCGAAGTACCCCTGCGGGAGCGGCGGCGCCAGGCGCGGGCGCATGTCGATCATGGAGTAGAGCCGCGTCTCCGCGTCCAGTGGAAGCCCCCGCGCGCGGCACGCGCACTGCCACACCAGCGCCACCACGGCGCGGAACGTGGACGCCCCTGCGCACCGCGCCCTTAGCGCGCTCACCTGCTGCTTGCTGACCGTGATCAGGGCGCTCGCGTACGTCGACGCAGCAGTTGCCGCGTGCACCGGGGCCGGCTCCGGCTTGTACTCCGGGTGGTCGTACGGCACCGCGCGCTCTTGGCGCGCCGCGAGCAGCCTGTGGTCGAAGCTAGGCGGCACGGGCGCGTCCTCTTTGGTGGAGCCGCGGGCGACGCTCGCCCAGGTCTCCACGAAGAGCGCCGCGCTACGGGCGTCAACGACGGAGTGGTGCATAGCCAGGCCGAGCACGACACCTCCGCAGCGCAGGTACGTGACCTGCGCCAGCAGCAGGACGCACGGCGGGTTCGGTGTGGGCGTCGGAGGCACGAACAGGTCGCGCATCTCGCCGCACGGCACGAACTCGTTCATGAGGTCCTCGAGCGCGTAGTGATCCGAGCGCGCGGTGACGAAGACCGCGCCCTCGCCGGTGCAGTCGATCTGGACACGCCGGGCGCCGTCCAGCCCGAGGCGGCCGGCCAGCGGGTAGAACGCCACCAGAGCCCTGGCGAGGCTGTCCTTGACGGCGTCGGCCGCGAAGAAGCCCGCATGCTCACCGTTCGGCCGGTAGAAGTAGACCGTGGGCGTGTAGCCCCGGCGCGCAGCCAGGTCCAGGTTGGACAGCCAGACGGCGGCCCCTGGCGTTGCCTCCGCCGGGACGACCATCTCCGTCGACAACACCTGGACAGCTGCCATTGTGTGCCTCGTGTACGTGTCTCTTGCTCTTGTGCTGTACGTGCTTGGGACTTGCGAGTGCTCTACTGCTGTGCGTGGACGTGGATGGTTTATATAGGCAGAGCATCAGCTGTGCAGTAAAGGCGGTGGAGAGGCAGCAGGGAGCTCAGTGGGAGACCGAATAAAGTGAAGTCGTCGCATGTAAAATTTGGCCGTTTGACCTATCGCGCGTCTTCGTTAATGTGGGCGCGTCCTCTTTGGTGGGCCACATTTATCATTATGAGATAGAGAGAACTGACATGTGTGTTTAGGCTTATTTTTATCATATAACATCGTCAACGAGTTTGACGTGAAAATAACCATGTCTAATGGCATTTTGAGCAAACATCTAACGAAACGATAGCATTTTTGAGTTATCTAATGGCATTTTTGAGGAAGCATCTCACGGATCGTTGGCATTTTCGAGTAGTTGTAACTTCTGATGGCAAAACTGAATAGTCGGACATAACTAGTGACATAAATAATAAAAACCCTATTATTTTTGGTCCAGACCTCCATGGATGTGATTGGGTCATTGTGTGCCTCGTGTACGTACGTGTCTCTTGTGCTGCTGTACGTGCTTGGGACTTGCGATGCGTGGACGTGGATGTTGTTGACTTGTTGTGTCTCCGAGCTCTTTGGATGGTTTATGTATAGACAGAAGCTCAGCTGTGCAGTAAAGGCAGTGGAGAGCCAGCACGGAGCTCAGTGGGAGACCGAACAAAGTGAAGGTCGTAAGTGCCACAAAGTTTGGCCGTTCGCGTGTTCATATTCTTATTGACCCACTTTCGTGAATGCGCAGACCATGTGCCTTTTCTATATTCTCCTTTCGTAACAACGAGTCACGTCACATGAACAGTTTACCGGAATTCGGCTTAATTCTTAGCTCCCTGACCGAATCTTGCGAGATCCGTTAAAGACATACCTTCACACGCCCTCCCACAACACTAGACACGCTGCGAGGATAAGGACTAAGTGGGGAGAACGTTGATCTGATGCCCTCTTTTCCCTAGGTTTTTAGGGCACCCTCTAGAAACATCTTTCTAGCCTGAAAGTGGTTTTATAATCTGGAGCTCAAATGCTCCTGCGTGAACAATAAAATCCAAAAAAAAAAAAGAATTTCAAGTAAACCGAACTTATTTGGCAACAAACACTTCTTAGTTCCTTGCCTATGTGTAAATTTTCGTGATGCCATAGAATTTGTGGATGTCTGGGCGAAAATAACTAAATCAGTACTCCAAAATGCCGTCTAAAAAATTATTTTTTGGAGTAACAATTTATTAATTTTTGTCCAGACCTCCACGAATGTGATTGCATCACAAACGTTTGCATGTAAGAACATAATTCAACAATGTTTGTTGCTAAAAATTTCAAAAGTTTTGAAACATGAGGGTGCATTTGAGCTCAAGTGTAGAAATTCCATGTCCAATCTCTACCCTCCAAATATAAAAAAAAGAGGGAAATGTACATGCAACTCTATCATCCTGATTTTCGATGGGTAGGAAGTCTCAGCACCTTCCAGGCTCCAATGTCGTCCACCTCACCACGCAAATCGCTGCCAAACGGCTCCGCCTTTCATTGCGGACCCGTTCATGTTCCCGTGTCGCCAACCCGCCTGAGCTTGACGTGACCCACCCAACTGCCGCCATGGCCACATCGCAGGAGTACGCCGCGAACGTCCCTCTATTGCTTGGGCATCGCCGCTATGGAAAGAGCCCTTGCTCTTGAAGATCAAAAATTTTGTTTGGCAATTATTGAGGGATCGCCTATCATTTGGGACAGAGGTGATCAAGAGACACAACACGGGGAATGGGCTATGCCCTATGTGTGAGGTCTCAGAGACAGGGACCCACATCCTCTTCTCTTTCACGGAAGCAAGGTTTCTTTAGAGTTTTGTCTATGAGGCTTTAGGGCCTGGCTGGGAGGCCCTGGACCTGGCTGGGTTCATTCAAAATAGAGCCAACTAGATCGGTAGGAGGAGACGCCTTTTCTGGCTTGTGTTGACAGCATTAGCTTGGACTCTGTGGATGATGCGTAATAAGAAGGTGATTGAGAGAGTCTTTCTTCAACGAGCCTTTGACTCGATCTTCACATTCCTGGCGTTTTTGTAGGACTGACACCCGCTATCTAGGCAACACGACCGTGAGCGGCTGGGACTGATGATGGACGTGATGCATGATGTTGCTCGCTACCTTACCTTGCAACGCCCCCCTGAGACCGAGGTCACTTGGTGGCCTATTTATTCTTTTAAGATTTTGCTTGGGCGTGTTTGTGTTGTTGCCCCAGAACAATATTCTATTTCGATGCACTTAAAACTCTTGTATGGAAGAGGTGGTGGCTTTATTTGTAAAGTGGGGTGAAAGCCTATTTCAAGAGAAGACCGCCCAGACCTCCTCTTTTCGTAAGGCTAGCAAAATGGGGATGCTGCAGCATGCAACTTTAAGGTCAATGACCATGGTTCTGATGTGGGATACTATCTAGGTGATTCCATCTATCCTACATGGTCAATATTTGTGAAGATATTCTCGACCCCCCAATGTAAGAATAGTGACCACTTTGCCAAGGCTCAAGAAGCTTGCCAGAAAGATATCAAGCTTCTAGTGTGTTGCAACTTGGTTTGCAATTGTCTGGGGTCCTGCTACTTCTGAAAATATATTTAATCATATGTAATTTGCTGGAAAAAGATGATTATATTGTATACTTCCAAAAACAGCATATTAATGAAGATACTCATTTGTGTATGAGACTAAACCGTTACATAAAAGTTTATACTTGTACATGAGACTAAATCAATATAAGAAAGTTTATACTGTGACCTTGCTAGTAGTTCATATGTGATATTATATCAATATGTGAGGTCAACATCCATATTATCAATCATTTGTATTAGATGTACAAACGTGAGAAATTTTAATAATGTCGTGGACTTGATAGTAATTAGGTTTCACTTGTGGAATAGCTACATAGTGATCTTTTGGATGGGACAAACAAATAAATTTGTTTAAGTAAATTTTCCTCCTTAATAGGAAGACAACATAATGGTAAGTGTATTTGTTTTACTTTGTCCAAATTGTAACACCCCTAGTGTCATGCTATAGTAATCCCCTGTTAATGGTGCCATGTCATCATGTTACTGTTGCTAATCTTCACTTGATCCAAATCACAATTCAAATTCGAATCCAATCTAAAGTCAAAAATTCATATTTGTCAGGCATGAAATCTGAAATGTTCATCTTGTGGCAAATAATCTATAACAAATTATGGTGGTGAACCAACTTTTGTATGAAGTGGTCTAATGCCCCAAAACAATTAAAGCAGTGGTTAAAGCAATTATTTGAATGTTTTTAAATTATAAAAAGTTGCAAACTATTTCAAAGGCCTCCCAATCTTTTGTGGCAGTGAAAACTATTGCAATGTAATTATGTGGCCAAGTCCCACATTTTACAGAATCCATTTGGCAGCTCAAAAATTTACAAAGCATTTTCTGTAAAAAGAGGAAAAGAAATAGAAATGCATAAATAGGAAAATAAAGCCTTCCCTGCCCCATTGGGCCTTAGCCCAACAGGCCGGCCTAACCCATCCCACTTCCCCCCGGTCGCTTCCCCCTCCCTTCCTGTTCCTCTGCCTCGATCGCTACAGGGCGTGGTCGACCCTGACCACCTCGCCGGCCTCGCCGAGGGGATAAGAGCAAGCCCTACGCCTCCTCGATTCCCCGCACCCCACTTGCCCCCTCGTCAAACCCTAGCGCGCCCCTTCCCTCGTCCCTCTCGCCCTCGCCCTCTAGATCCGCCCCTTGCCGACGCGCTCGTGGCCGTCGTCGCACCACCTTCGCGGCCACCGGCCTCCCTACGCCGCGTGGTCGTATTCCCAAGGACCGCCGTGCCCCCTACGTCAACTACGGTATTGGATCGAAGACGGGAGGCCCCCTCACGACGCCAGCGGCCACTTCTTCCTCTACGGCCGCCGTCATCCACCGCGTCGATCCGCTCGTCACCGACCGTCCCCGGCCCCGTCGAGCCCTCCCCGAGCTGCGCTGTGAGCCTCGGTTCCTCCTTGACCTCCCCTTGTTTCTTCCCGTGCCCCGTAGGTTAGCTCCCATTGTAGCCTCGCCGTCCCGTGCCGCTCGAGCTTCGGTCGAGCTCTCGGTCACCAAGATCGCCTGCGCCCCGCGACTAGCACCGTTCCCTGCTGCTGCTTCCCGCGCCGGCACTCCGCTTGCTGCTCCCCTACCCTGCGCCCGCCCTGCTCTGCAGCTGCTTGCTGCCTTTGCCGTTGCCGCTGCTGCCATGCTGCGCCGTCGCTCGCTGACGCCCCGCTCCGCTGCCGCCTGCACTCCGGCCCCCTCTCCCAGTGCCAGCCCTCCGCAGCCGCCGCCTGTGCCCTTCCGCTGCCGTGCCCGAAGCTCCGCTCCCGCCCGCGCGCTCCACTTCTCTCCCCTGCGCGCCTGTCGCCCGCGCCCTCTAGCCCCTGCTCCGCGCTGCTTCGGCCTGCCGTCGCCGCCTCCTACTACTGCCGCCTGCACCTGATGAGGACATGACTACCTTGGATACAACCAAAAATATTGCATACATGCATATTTGTCAGGTGATTTCTAGTGCAAACTATTCAATAATCTATTTATGTTATCCAGAACAAAAATACTTCACACACTTTTGTGTTTTGTCTAATTGCATGTGTATGGGACATTTGTACAATCCACATATGAAGATAGGGGAAAAGGAGAAGTTTAGGTTCTGTTCAAAAAGTCCTCTCACGTCACTTTTGGGCCAAGAGAAGATAAAGTCCAAGTCTCTCACGTTCTGGATTCAGATTCGGACTGCACACACATACCTGACTCAAAACGCCAACAACTTTTTCATACGGACTCCGAATTGGGTGATTCTTCTTTTGTTGGAAAGTAGATTTCGTCCTCTTTCCAACCCAATTGGATTCACCTTTAAATTCGTCCGGAGCGTTGAGATATGGACGAAACAATCTGATGCTGCAGCAGAATCCGAGTCAAACAACAAGTCCAAAAGGTGTTGCATCACCTCCACTTGGGCCCATGAGCCTTGTACGACCTAGGGTTGGTTTTAGGCTGCCTTGGGACGTCCTCCCACCTCCTTGGCCGCCACCCCTTGCTCCTATATAAGTAGATCCATCTAGTAGCTTTTTCCTGGGGATTTGTTTAGTTAAAAGTTAGCCATTGCAACTTCGTGTACTTCGTTTGTGTCCAACGACCAGACCAAGACCGCTTACGGATCTCCACCATTATCAATACTTCATATATATTCGCAATATTCAGATTGCTTTATCATATTCTTGCTCGTTCTTCGATTGCTTGCAGGAATAGACCTTCGTGGTCAGGCTGGTCTTGCTTCCGGCATCGCCAGTAACCTCAGGAGATTGGTTTAGCGATTGCTAAGGCGCAACGTCGTGCACGTTTGTAGTCGGATCATCAAAGTCGACTCCACCAAATCGATAGTTATCATTTCATCGAAAGATTGGGACACCCTCGCCTCTATCAAGTGGTATGAGGAAAAAAAAGAGAAGAAAAAAAACAAAATTCGGATCTATCTAGACTCAATCTCGTAGTTGAATTCGGATTGGAATCTGTTTTGTGCACTGTTCAGTAAAACAGGCATAACTTCCTCATACGAAGTCCGTTTTGGCTCCGCGAGTAATCAAATGAAAGCTAGTGACGAGCCGCATCTAAATAGTTGCTGAGGCTAGTTCAATATTTGACACCTAAAAGTCGTCTTCTAAATAGGTCTTTTTGCCCTCCGAAGTTCGCGGACACAGCTTATTCCAGTTTTCAGGCCAGTTTCAGAATTCTTTGACTCCTCATATCAATTCAGAATTGAGTGATTCTTTTTGCATTGAAAAGCTTGAGTTAGTAGCATTCTTTGAAAAAAGTTATCAGAAAATTGGCTCAAACTTTTCAAGAGGAAAGTGGAGAGAGAGTTGTTGTATATCCTGCTTGGCAGTTGTTTTTCATCATTATCTTTACTGCCGTTGTGATCTTCACTTATATCTTGCTGTCCAGAGCTACTTAGTATCCTTCATTGATGCTAGTTGAGCTACGCCGTGACCTCATTAGTGTTCTAGGCTCGCGTCTCTAGTCCGGTCTAGCCTAGGACCAGCACAGTACCGTCGTTGAGCGTTTATTCAACATTGCATCTCTTAATTGATTATTGCTAATATTTTGCTACCATATATAGCCAACCCAGCTCCACATATTTCTGCACCGTGTATATGTACGTTCCCCTGGCAATCGCTTTACACAACCTTCAGAGTTATTTGACACCGCTGGTTGCCTGTCACTACCTGCTGCTTGGTAAGAACTTGTAAGATATTGATATTTGGTTTACTGTGAGCACTTTACAACCACATCCTAGTAGTTCATAGGAACATTATTCTCGAATTTTGTTTCTTGTTTCTACTAATCATGACAGGTTCCGGAGATAGACGTTTTTGGACGACGGACACATCTTCACCATCACGAGAGTCGGGACAACATACACAAGCACATGGTCAGGTTATCTCTTTACCGTCATTTGAGGGTAGATTTAATCCTGCTATTTATCTAGCTTGGGAGCTTGAAGTAGAACAAGTTTTTAGTCACCATGACTTTTCTGAACTTGAGCGAGTACGAGCTGCCACTAGAGCATTTACTGGTTTTGCTTCTGTTTGGTGGAGTGTGCATTGTAAGAAAAACATTGATAACCAACCCACAACTTGGAAAGATTTGAAAGATGTAATGAAACAACAATTTTTTCCTCCTTACTATCGTCGTGAATTGCGTCGCAAATTTGAACAATTTAAACAAGGCAACAACACTGTTCATGCTTACTACCAAGAGTTCAAATCTTATATGCATCATTGTGACATAGAAGAATCTGAGGATGATACAATGAATAGATTTTTTGGTGGTTTGAACCATGATATTCAGGCACGATTTCAGTATATTCCTCGTTGCATTACTGGTATGTATGTTCGTGCTTGTACCTTTGAGAGACAGTTACAGGAGGATGCATTGGGCGACTACAATAACTACTATTCTAGTTCTTGCTCACCACCACCGCTTGGTTCCTCCATCGTTGCACCTACTAGAGCAGCCACACCTCAGATTGTGAGCGCGACATCATCTCAAGAGTATGGTACATTGCCATCATCCGTACCTACATCAGCTACATCTTTGCGACAAGGTAACTGTAAAGGTATTGATGATATAACTTCACATGAGAATGATAAATGCCTTGTTAACTTGAATACATCATGTGTTGAGTTACCTGTTGATTTGAGCGCATCACCTATTTTAGAGAATCATGTTACTGTCATGAATGCGTCATGTGATCAAACAACTGAAATACCAATAATTTTGAGTGCACCCAATGAATTAACTGTTGATGCAAAAGAACCAATGTTTAATCATTTTGATATGACCTCTAATCTTGGTGATGATTCGGTCTCAAATGACTTATTGCATGTTTTTTTATTTAAGCATGCTGTAGCATGTAAATTTGATGCAAGTAAGGTTTATTCACCAATGTTGGGATGGTTTAATGATGAATATTGTCAATCTTTTCATATGAATAAGAGCTTCACTTATATGTGTAAACTGAGTTGCAATACTTTCATGCCTTCTACTTCTTGTGATAATATTTTGGCTTTATATTTTATTAACTATGAAAGTTACTCATCTATACATAGGTCATATGTGCAAAATCCACGGGAAGTAAAAATGGATGACATATACATATACAACATGTACACCTTGTCTCTTTTATTAGCAACATTTCAGATTAAGCAACGCCGAGGGCGGCTTTATTTTCAAGAAGGGGAGGATGATGAGGACATGACTACCTTGGATACGACCGAAAATATTGCATACATGCATATTTATCAGGTTATTTCTAGTGCAAACTATTCAATAATCTATTTATGTTATCCAGAACAAAAATACTTCACACACTTTTGTGTTTTGTCTAATTGAAGGTGTATGGGACATTTGTACAATCCACATATGAAGGTAGGGGAAAAGGAGAAGTTTAGGTTCTGTTCAAAAAGTCCTCTCACGTCACTTTTGGGCCAAGAGAAGATAAAGTCCAAGTCTCTCATGTTCTGGATTCAGATTCGGACTGCACACACATACCTGACTCAAAACGCCAACAACTTTTTCATACGGACTCCAAATTGGGTGATTCTTCTTTTGTTGGAAAGTAGATTTCGTCCTCTTTCCAACCCAATTGGATTCACCTTTAAATTCATCCGAAGCGTTGAGATATGGACGAAACAATCTGATGCTGCAGCAGAATCCGAGTCAAACAACAAGTCCAAAGGTGTTGCATCACCTCCACTTGGGCCATGAGCCTTGTACGACCTAGGGTTGGTTTTAGGCTGCCTTGGGACGTCCTCCCACCTCCTTGGCTGCCACCCCTTGCTCCTATATAAGTAGATCCATCTAGTAGCTTTTTCCTGGGGATTTGTTTAGTTAAAAGTTAGCCATTGCAACTTCATGTACTTCGTTTGTGTCCAACGACCAGACCAAGACCGCTTACGGATCCCCACCATTATCAATACTTCATATATATTCGCAATATTCAGATTGCTTTATCATATTCTTGCTCGTTCTTCGATTGCTTGCAGAAATAGACCTTCGTGGTCAGGCTGATCGTGCTTCCGGCATCGTCAGTAACCTCAGGAGATTGGTTTAGCGATTGCTAAGGCGCAACGTCGTGCACGTTTGTAGTCGGATCATCAAAGTCGACTCCACCAAATTGATAATTATCATTTCATCGAAAGATTGGGACACCCTCGCCTCTATTGGCACCTGTGCCCGCTGCCGCTGCCTCTGCTCTGCGCGCGCCGGCTACTTCCCCTTCGTCGGCCGCCCTCGCGTGCCCCTATCGCCGCCGTCGCCGGCGCAGCCCCGGCCAGGCCACGGCGCGCCCCCACGCCCGTGCGTGTTCGGGTGGGCACCCACGCCCGCAGCCCCACCGCCCCGTATGGCCTTGTGCCACTGACCACGCGGGCCCACGCCCTGAAAAACAAAAACAATATTAATAATTAATTAATTAATTAGATAGTTAATTAACTTAATTAATTTTTCCTAATTAACTAATTCGCTAATTAGTTAGTCAGAGGACTCTATGACAGTGGGGCCCCACCCCTAGTTAGCTTAATTTAAACCCCCCTTTTAAAATATGTGACACTGACAGATGGGCCCCGTTGACCCTGTTGACTGGTCAACATTGACCCAGTCAACGCTGACTGGGCACTGACCGGCCCCACACGACAGGGTTGACCATGGTCAACTCAGCTGACTGATGACGTCATGATGATGCCATGCTGGTGCAATAACCCTATTTTAGTTTAATAATAAATCTAGGATATTGCCTAAACTTCAGAAATTCATAGAAAATAAAGCGTAGCTCGGATGGAAAAACTTTATACATGAAACTTGCTCAGAACGACGAGACGAACCCGAATATGCTAACCACATACCTGTCAGATCCTTCTAACTATCTGAACACGGAACATTCCCCTCCGGTCATCTGTGTGACACAGGTCCGGAACCGGGAATACATTCCCGGCTGAATTCCCCCTTCACCTATATCGTGTAGCCATACGTTAGGTCACACCCGGCACAACATATTGCCACGTTATGCTTTGTGATGCTATGTTTGCTTTATATTTACTGTTTCTTCCCCCTCTTCTCTTCGGTAGACCCCGAGACTGATGCTGCCCCTGTGATCGACTACGTCGACGACGACCCTTCTTCCCTTTCAGCGAAGCTTCCAGGCAAGCCCCCCCCCTTTGATCATCCCGATATCGCCCATTCCATTCTCTCATGCTTGCATTAGATTTTGCTACTGTTATTGTTTGCTCCTATTCTGATGCATAGCCTGTTTATTGTAACCTGTTGTTGTTACCTACCTGCTTATCCTAAACTGTTTAGTATAGGCTGGGTAGAGACCCATCAGAGACCCCCACTTTGTCCCGACTGCCCCGCTGGATTATCAGAAGACCCGATCAACAGGATCGAAGACCAGGCCCCGGAACCGCACATCACTTTCCCCTTAGTTGCTCGACACTACTTGGTTACTATCGAGTGCCGAGGGTGAGACCTCATCAGCACTTCTGATGTTAACCCTGTAGTGTAGCTATTCGGTTGTGGTCATCGAGGGTGATTCCGCCTTAACCACTTCTGATACGACTCTGTCGTGCAACCCCTCAAGTGTGAACCTCGAGGGTGGATCCTCTTACGTTCACCTTCATGATTACATCGAGTGGAATCCATCAAGGGTGATTCCTCAGGTTTTCCCCTTGGTGTTAGACACACGGTTACTATGGTTACTATGAGTTTACCCTGAACCAGGTTACTAAAGACGGGTCGGCCATGAGGGGTACCCGCGCGAGCCTAATTGCGAGTGATGTGGAGTCGGGTTGAACTGGAACGTACCCGCGAGATACTTACGAGGCGTGGTCGGGCATTATTAGCCCTTGCCGCAAGTCCTCGAGACGGGGCAACGGGGTCACATCTTTCGTGAGTCTCTGCTTGTTACCGCGCGTTCCTAATCCACTACGATTTGGATATTTGATCCGAGGGGCCTCTGGCCTGATAGCACTAACCATCACATGGGCATAGTATGGGCGTTCTGCGTCGTATGCATCAGCCGAAGCTTAATAGACATCAGCGATTGAGCGGCGCGCGCCGGGTTGGACTGGTAAGCACCTGCCTTTTTGAAGGAGGTAGCTAGGTCTGTTCACTGGCCGCGTACGCAACGTGCAGGAGTTCCCGGGGAGATGGCCCATGACCCCTGGGGGCATAGGTTTAGTCCGGCGTGCTTGACCTCTCTATTAAGCCTAGGTCGGGTTGCGGTGTATTGTTTGGCCGAGGCCGGGCATGACCCAGGAAAGTGTGTCCGGCCGGAGTTAATCGAGCGTGGTGGGTAAGTTGGTGCACCCCTGCAGGGAAGAAAACATCTATCGATAGCCTGTCCTACGGTAACAGACGCTAGGAGTTGTATCACGATCGATACAACTAGAACTGGATGCTGAGGCATGAATTGGATATGTTGCTTCGGGAGTCGAGAAAGGATCCCAGAGTGTTGGTACAACAACATAAATATGACTTATGTTATACTACTCTACTCCCTCCTGTTGCTGCAAGATGGTGGTTTCCAGAAGATGCTAGTCTTCGATAGGACTAGCTTCTCCCCCTCTTATTCTGGCATTCTGCAGTTAGTCCACAGATACTACCCCTTTCATTGATACCGATGCATAAGTAGTGTAGATCCTTGCTTGCGAGTACTTTGGATGAGTACTCACGGTTGCTTTGCTACCCCTTTTCCCCCTTCTTTCTTCTTTCTGGTTGTCGCAACCAGATGGTGGAGCCTAGGATCCAGACGCCACCTTCGACGACGACTGCTGCTACACTGAGGGTGCCTACTACTACGTGGAGGCCGCCGACGACCAGGAGTAGTTAGGAGGCTCCCAGGCAGGAGGCCTTGCCTTTTCGATCGTTGTTGCTTTTGTGCTAGCCTACTTAAGGCAAACTTGTCTAACTCATGTTTGTACTCATATATTGTTGCTTCCGCTGACTCTTGTGTTTTCGAGCTTATGTATTCGAGCCCTCGAGGCCCCTGGCTTGTAATATAAAGCTTGTATTATTTTAATTTGTGTCTAGCATTGTGTTGTGATATCTTCTCGCGAGTCCCTGATCTTGATCGTACACAATTGCGTGTATGATTAGTGTACGGTCGAATCGGGGGCGTCACAAGTTGGTATTAGAGCCGACTGCCTGTAGGTAGCCCCCTTTCCAACTCCTTGGCCGAAGTCGAGTCTAGTCACTACAAAAAAAACTTTTACTAACATGGTTGTGTGGCTTACAGGCCCATGTCGCCATTGGGTGGTATTAAGATCTTTTTATTCCCCGTCTATACTCTGGGACTCTGATATCTCGTCTATTCGGGTTAAATATTTTACTAACTCTGACTCTAGGATCTCGTAACCACTTCCTCCTGGAGAGCCCCTTATTACAGATGATCGCCTGCTGCACCAGAAGATTCCGAAGATACTCTATGATGTTCTCTTGTGACTTTGTGCCTATCGCTTTTGCAATTCCCTACCACCGATATATCTTTATGGATAACTACATACACTTGTCATTCATACAATCATTCCTTGTTGCTCTTGTTATTACAAGATGCCATAAAATACTCTCCGTTGCCCCGTTAATCTTTTGAGCTTACTGCCTTGCAGTTCTTTACCACAGGAATACCCCTACGGATAATTCCTCCCTCGCACTTATCGAGTATCCGTTCATCCCCAGTTGTTCGTATGCCTCATAAGATTCTCTGAAATACTATTCGATCGTCCAAGAATCCTCCTCAAACTATTGCTCGGCAATTACTTGTTTGCTTACTTATGGATGCTTCTCATATGTCTAGCAATATTCATTAGTATCAATTGACACCGTCATTTTGTTCCTATTGATTCAACATGTGAGCGAATGCGCGCAATCATCAGTTGATCCTTTTAAATGATCTTTCCGGCTCAGACGTCACCCCAAACATGAGCTTGTTTGTCAATCAAACCTTGATTGATTATCGATCTGTATCGATTCAACTCAATTATCTTTTGATTAGAGCCTCTGCTTCAGATCCTCTGATTTGAAAATCGTATTTCCTTTGTATTCAAGCTTTGAAGTTATCCAGTTATATCTATAACCCGATGCCTTTGCATTCTTTCTTCTTCTGGGTGAGTATCGATACTCACATCAGATCTTTTATGGACCGCCATATCCTTGGTTGGATTATTATCCGACGGAGCCTTTCATATTCAATAACCTTGCGAGTCCTTTTCCTGGATATATAACGCCTTTGGTAAATGGTATCCTCTGCTTTGTCAACCTTGGTCTGCTTCCGAGCTTGAGTTCATTACTCCTGCAATTTGAGGTATATGTTCCTAAGATGCCCCGATGGCTTGAACATACGCCTTCCGTAATCTGTGTGGATCGAAAGTTATGCGGAATATATCTACTCGCGTTCCGTTGGATAAATTTTCAACTCTACAACTTCTTCAAAGACGAGAAGTGAATGAAAGGTTATGCATTGAAGAAGTGGGAGTCGACCTTGAACTTTGTGTTCATGCCCATGGAAACAATGCAGGTCTTATCAAGGAAGCTTCTTGAAATAATGACAATCCCCTTGTGATAAGTTCATCTTGTATCTGTGTTTGGTCCTTTGCAACCGTGGTTCCGACCAGATTGTTCTTCTTTGATCCCATTTCCCGGACAAGTAAAAATACTTATCCTCTGCAAATCTTTAGCCCCGTCCAACCTCTACTCCGATTTACATTCCGGTGATACCCCTAGTACTTGATACCGGGAAGTTTTATACCCCATCACATCATTCCTAGCCTGATCGGCTATATTTTTATCGTGTCAACCAACTGTGCTACCTGGTCCTTATGCCCGGAGCAACTTCCAACGATGAGCTAAGCTTACGTCAATCTTCCTCATCCTATCATTTCACCTCGAACAACAAGCTTGACTTCGAGCTTGTGTCGAATCCGTGGTTCTCATAGCCTTTCACTTCATCCTTCCTTCTCTACTCGATGGCATCTTCATAGAGTCTCTCGACAAAATTTGTCGTGATCACCGTCAACACTTTGGCTTCTTCAGAGATGTCAATTGAATTCATGGCTAGAAATACCATCCCTGCCCCTCGATGATTTGTGATATCATCGATGACATCTTGATTTTCTGCCAACACAGACCTGGTTGTGCTTGGTTATTCCTTATGTTCTGGGATAATCTTGGAATTGTTTCTCGGTATCTCTTGAGATCTTCGAACCCAATCTTTACTTGACACCATATCGTTGGTGCATCGAGCCATGACTGTGGTATTCCGAATATCAACAAGGACATCGGAAGCATAATACAAAATGTTTCTCGTTCAATTACCCTCACACCGTTGTATGGGTAATATCATGATTCTTCCCTCGCCCCATTATCTAAATGCTTTTGAACTTGCTGTCCTATCATGTATATCCTGCTCCTTTTTTCCTTGGGAAGGATATACTCCCAACTCTTATGAGTAAAAACATCTTCCTTTCCATTGGACTGTTTGATTTGGTAATCATACTTTTCCTTTCCATTGTTTTGTTTCACCTTTCTTGTAATCTAACTTGTCTGAGCAGAGATAAATCCCTGCTTAAGTAAGCACCTCGGTGTACAACTCTGTCAGTAAGACCCTGCTACTATTGTTGATGACATTCTGGTAACCACCGATGGACGAGAACTTTGCCTAGTGGTCCGCCTCGTCTTACAAGCAGGAAAATGGTTATCTTCGTCCCACACCCTTGGTACCAAACTTTGTTGCCAACATAACTGACAGGCTATCCTCTGACCTGCATTGCTATCATGACCGTTCAAGATGTTAGCGCCTTCCTGCTTTTAACCCACATGGTGGGCCCATAACCCACAGTTCCACAAGATCGAAACATGACTCTCCTGTACACCCTTGTTTATAAGGTTATTTCTCACGCTTGGTTTCATATGAAAATCCCGAGCCGCCTTCCGAGAGGTGATCTATTCTGGTATCAGACGCAATACTTATCCCCATTGCTCTGAACCCCTTTCACCCCTTGTTTCAGGCAACAACTGATTGTCTACCCGGTTGAAGCTTCTTATTGCACCTCACTTTGCTCTCGATGTTTTCTTAAGTTTCAACTTGAGAGATACTTCTGCCACATTCCCTGAATTGTTCACCAGATAATTAACCCAATAAGGGTCAGTTCTCCCGAAGTTACTCTTTACTTCCCCACTTAAATCTCGGGACGAGATTTCTTGTAGTGGAGGAGATTTGTAACACCCCTAGTGTCATGCTACAGTAATCCCCTGTTAATGGTGCCATGTCATCATGCTATTGTTGCTAATCTTCACTTGATCCAAATCACAATTTAAATTCGAATCCAATCTAAAGTCAAAAATTCATATTTGTCAGGCATGAAATCTGAAATGTTCATCTTGTGGCAAATAATCTACAACAAATTATGGTGGTGAACCAAGTTTTTTATGACGTGGTCTAATGCCCCAAAACAATTAAAGCAGTGGTTAAAGCCATTATTTGAATGTTTTTAAATTATAAAAAGTTGCAAACTATTTCAAAGGCCTCCCAATCTTTTGTGGCAGTGAAAACTATTGCAATGTAATTATGTGGCCAAGTCCCACATTTTACAGAATCCTTTTGGCAGCTCAAAAATTTGCAAAGCATTTTCTGTAAAAAGAGGAAAATAAATAGAAATGCATAAATCGGAAAATAAAGCCTTCCCTGCGCCATTGGGCCTTAGCCCAACAGGCCGGCCTAACCCATCCCACTGCCCCCCCCCGGTCGCTTCCCCCTCCCTTCCTGTTCCTCTGCCACGATCGCTACAGGGCGTGGTCGACCCTGACCCCGAGACTGATGCTGCCCCTGTGATCGACTACGTCGACGATGACCCTTCTTCCCTTTCAGCGAAGCTTCCAGGCAAGCCCCCCCTTTGATCATCCTGATATCGCCCATTCCATTCTCTCATGCTTGCATTAGATTTTGCTACTGTTATTGTTTGCTCCTATTCTGATGCATAGCCTGTTTATTGTAACCTGTTGTTGTTACCTACCTGCTTATCCTAAACTGTTTAGTATAGGCTGGGTAGAAACCCATCAGAGATCCCCACTTTGTCCTGACTGCCCCGCTGGATTATCAGAAGACCCGATCAACGGGATCGAAGACCAGGCCCCGGCACCGCACATCACTTTCCCCTTAGTTGCTCGACACTACTGGGTTACTATATCGAGTGCCGAGGGTGAGACTGTTGGGGAACGTAGTAATTTCAAAAAAATTCCTACGCACACGCAGGATCATGGTGATGCATAGCAATGAGAGGGGAGAGTGTTGTCCACGTACCCTCGTAGATCGAAAGCAGAAGCGTTAGCACAACGCAGTTGATGTAGTCGTACGTCTTCATGATGCGACCGATCCAAGTACCGAACGTACGACACCTCCGAGTTCAGCACACGTTCAGCTCGATGACGTCCCGCGAACTCCGATCCAGCGGAACTTCAAGGGAGAGTTCCGTCAGCACGACGGCATGGTGACGGTGATGATGATGCTACTAACGCAGGGCTTCGCCTAAGCACCGCTACGATATGATCGAGGTGGAATATGGTGGAGGGGGGCACCGCACAGAGCTAAAAGATCAAGAGATCAATTGTTGTGTCTAGAAGTGTCGCCCTGCCCCCGCATATAAAGGACCAGGGGGACGAGGCGACCGGCCAGGGGAGGGCGCCAGGGAGGAGTCCTACTCCCACCGGGAGTAGGACTCCCTCTTTTCCTAGTTGGAGTAGGAGGGGGAAAGGAAGGCAAGGAGAGAGGGCGAAGGAAAGGGGGCGCCGCCCCCTCCTTGTCCAATTCGGACTAGAGGGGGAGGGGCGCGCGGCCAGCCCTAGCCGCCCTTCCTCTTCTCCACTAAGGCCCATCTTGGCCCATTAAACTCCCCGGGGGGTTCCGGTAACCCCCCGGTACTCCGGTATATGTCCGAAACTCCCCGAAACCATTCCGGTGTCCGAACATAGTCGTCCCATATATCGATCTTTACGTCTCGACCATTTCGAGACTCCTCGTCATGTCCGTGATCACATCCGGGACTCCGAACAACCTTCGGTACATCAAAACACAAAAACTCATAATACAATCGTCACCGAAACTTTAAGCGTGCGGACCCTACGGGTTCGAGAACAATGTAGACATGACCGAGACACGTCTCCGGTCAATAACCAATAGCGGAACCTGGATGCTCATATTGGCTCCTACATATTCTACGAAGATCTTTATCGGTCAAACCGCATAACAACATACGTTGTTCCCTTTGTCATCGGTATGTTACTTGCCCGAGGTTTGATCGTCGGTATCTCAATACCTAGTTCAATCTCGTTACCGGCAAGTCTCTTTACTCGTTCCGTAATATATCATCCCGCAACTAACTCATTAGTTACAATGCTTGCAAGGCTTATAATGATGTGTATTACCGAGTGGGCCCAGAGATACCTCTCCGACAATTGGAGTGACAAATCCTAATCTCGAAACACGCCAACTCAACAATGTGATGCCCGGATAATTATGCTACGGTAACCCTACACTAATGATGCCACGTCACCTCTGTTAGTGTTGATAATCTCGCGTTAGTTCAAAACCGGATCAAAATTCAAATTCAAAATATGGCAAACAACAAAAGTTTTCAAAAATTAAAACTAAAATGTTCGGGTTGTTTCAAATAAATTGTAAGCAATTATGGTGGAGAGACCAAGCTTTGATAAAATGTTTAAAGGCTCTAAAGTAATTAAAACAGCAGCTATGACAATTAATTAAATGCCTTTTAAAAATAATAATAATGCAAACTATTTTAATCAGGTGTCAAACTTTTTGGGGCAGTAGAATGAATTATAACATTAATTTAGGAGTTGTATTTATATTTTATAAAACAGAAATTAAAAGAATAAAATAGATAAAGAAAAGAAAACAGAAAAGAAACAAAAAAGGAAAAGGGAAAGACAAAGCCCCCTCCCCCTGGGCCATTCGGCCCAACTGGCCACCCAGGCCACCAGGAGGCCCACCCCGCACTCCCCATATTCCCCACCCCCCAAAACCCTAGCCCAACAACCCACTCTCCCCTCGCTCTCTTCCCCCCTCTCCCCGATCTGGACGCGCCGCTCCCGATCCCGTCGTCTTCGCCGATGGCCGGCGCCGCCTCGCCGAGCCTGACGCAGCCCGGTGCCGCCTCGCGCCCCTGGCGCCGGCGCTCGTCCCCGGCCTCCTTCTCGCCGGCCGTCTCCGGCTCGCCTCCCCCACCGCACCCAAGAGACGCCCACGGGGGGGCTCGCCCCTCGCGTGACCTGCACGGGCGCCGGCCCCGCCCCGACGCCCGCCGTCACCAACCGCGCCTCCTCTTGCCGGCCTACTTCGCGCCGCCGTCTCCCTCCGGCTGCCCCGAGCTGCTCCTCATCATCGATGTGAGCGCCGCCATATTTCCCCTCTCTTCCCTGCCTCGCACGCGTCACCAGCTAGTCGTGACCGAAGCCGAGAGCCGGTCGTGGCCATGCCGCCGCGGCCAAGCTTGTTGTCGTCGTTGCGTTGACCCCTGGACGAAACACTGCTGCCGTCTTGTTCATGGATGCCCAGGATGTTTTCGCTGCCGCTAGACCTCGTCGCCGGCGTCCATCCCGACACCTCCAGCACCAACCCCTAGCCCAACTCGATGCGCGCCAACGCGCTTGTCCTACTGATACTCGTGGGTGACCAAATGGTCACCGAAACGCAACTCCGGCGAGCCGCTGCCGTGGTTCCCCTTCCCGCACGCCCACACGCCCTCCCCTGGACGCGTCGTGGGCACGACCCCGCCGGCGCCCTCCGTCGCCTCCACGCGGGTGCGCGGCGCCCGCACCTGACAACGCCAGTGCGCCCGTTTCGCCCGTTAGGCCCCCGTGCCTATGACCAGAGGGGCCCGGCCCCAGAATGTTTAAAGAAAAAAAGGAATAAATAAATAAATAAATAAATAATTTAATTAATTAGTTAAGGAATTAATTAAGTTAATTAATCATATTTAGATTAATCTAATCAATAATTAACCTAATCAATTAAATAAACTAATTAAAACCTGATTAGTTAGTCTCAGACTATGACAGGTTGGTCCCACTGGACCCACCGGTCAGGTTTGACTCTGGTCAGCGGACCGTTGACCACTGACATCACCCCTACGTCATGCTGACGTCACCAAACATTGTTTTGGATAATGTTGAATTAAATAATTAATTAAAATTCAGAAAATGATTAAATCTTTAGAAAATCATATAAAATAATTCGTAACTCAGATGAAAATACTTTCTACATGAAAGTTGCTCAGAACAACGAGACGAATCCGGATACGCAGTCCGTTCGTCCACCACACCTCCCTAACCTATCGAACTCGCAACTTTCCCCCTCCGGTCCGTCTGTCCGAAAACGCGAAACATCGGGAATACTTCCCGGATGTTCCCCCCCTTCGCCGGTACCACCTACTGTCGCGTTAGGACACACCTCACACTGCTCATTGTCATGTCACGCATCGTCATGTTTATGTTTGCATTGTATTTACTATTTCTTCCCCCTCTTCTCTCCGGTAGACTACGAGACCGACACTGCTGCTGCCCAGTTCGACTACGGAGTTGACGACCCCTCCTTCTTGCCAAAGCAACCAGGCAAGCCCCCCCCCCTTGATCACCAGATATCGCCTATTCTTCTCTATACTGCTTGCATTAGAGTAGTGTAGCATGTTACTGCTTTCCGTTAATCCTATCCTGATGCATAGCCTGTCATTGTTGCTACAGTTGTTACCCTTACCTGCTATCCTACTGCTTAGTATAGGATGCTAGTGTTCCATCAGTGGCCCTACACTCTTGTCCGTCTGCCGTGCTATACTACTGGGCCGTGATCACTTCGGGAGGTGATCACAGGTATATACTATATACATTATATACATGACACATGTGGTGACTAAAGTCGGGTCGGCTCGAGGAGTACCCACAAGTGATTCTGATGAGGGGGCTGAAAGGACAGGTGGCTCCACCCGGGTAGAGGTGGGCCTGGGTTCCTGACAGCCCCCGACTGTTACTTTATGGCGGAGCGACAGGGCAGGTTGAGACCGCCTAGGTGAGAGGTGGGCCTGGCCCTGGTCGGCGTTCGCGGATACTTAACACGCTTAACGAGATCTTGGTATTTGATCTGAGTCTGGCCATTTGGTCTATACGCACTAACCATCTACGCGGGAGTAGTTATGGGTATCCCGGTGTCGTGGTATCAGCCGAAGTTCTTCTTGACGTCAGCGACGGAGCGGCGCGCGCCGGATTGGACTGGAACGCCTGCTAGGCTAGGTCTGCTTCCGGCCGCCCTCGCAACATGCAGGTGTGCATAGGGCGATGGGCCCAGACCCCTGCATGCATAGGGTTAGACCGGCGTGTTGACCTCTCGGTTGAGCCTAGGTGGGGCTGCGACGCGTTGATCTTACGAGGCCGGGCATGACCCAGAAAAGTGTGTCCGGCCAAATGGGATCGAGCATGTTGGGTTATGTGGTGCACCCCTGCAGGGAAGTTTATCTATTCGAATAGCCGTGTCCCTCGGTAAAAGGACGACCCGGAGTTGTACCTTGACCTTATGACAACTAGAACTGGATACTGAATAAAATACACCCTTCCAAGTGCCAGATACAACCCGGTGATCGCTCTCTAACAGGGCGACGAGGAGGGGATCGCCGGGTAGGATTATGCTATGCGATGCTACTTGGAGGACTTCAATCTACTCTCTTCTACATGCTGCAAGATGGAGATGGCCAGAAGCGTAGTCTTCGACTGGAATAGTTATCCCCCTCTTATTCTGGCATTCTGCAGTTCAGTCCACTGATATGGCCCTTTACACATATACCCATTGCATATGTAGTGTAGCCCCTTGCTTGCGAGTACTTTGGATGAGTACTCACGGTTGCTTTTCTCCCTCTTTTCCCCCTTGTATACCTGATTGTCGCAACCAGATGCTGGAGTCCAGGAGCTAGAGATCCCGAGGATGTTTCTACATGGGTTCGGCTTCGAGGAGTAGTTAGGAGGTCCCAGGCAGGAGGCCTTGCCTTTTCGATCGTTGCTACTTTTGTGCTAGCCTTGTTAAGGCAAACTTGTTTAACTTATGTCTGTACTCAGATATTGTTGCTTCCGCTGACTCGTCTATGATCGAGCACTTGTATTCGAGCCCTCGAGGCCCCTGGCTTGTATTATGATGCTTGTATGACTTATTTATGTTGTAGAGTTGTGTTGTGATATCTTCCCGTGAGTCCCTGATCTTGATCGTACACATTTGCGTGCATGATTAGTGTACGGTCAAATCGGGGGCGTCACAAGTTGGTATCAGAGCCGACTGCCTGTAGGAATCCCCCTTTCCACACTCCTTGGCCGAATTCGAGTCTAGACATTACAAAACTTTTACTAACATTGCTGTGTGTCTTACGGGCCCACGTCGCCATTGGGTGGTATTAGGATCTTTTACTCCTTGCCTATACTCTGGGACTCTGATCTCTCTCCTATTCGGGTTAAGTGAATTTTGCTAAATCTAACATTAGGATCTCGTTATCACTTTCACCCGGAGAGCCCCTTATTACTGATGATCGTCTGCTGCACATGCAGACCCTGAAGATACCCTCCGCTGATAACCCGAGAACTTGTGTTCATCGCTTTTGCAATTCCCTTTCATCGATAAACTCCTATGGATAACCACGTATACTCGCCACTCATACAATGTTTCCCAGTTGATCTTGTCATTACAAGATACCCCAAAATTCTCTCTGTTGCTCCGAGAATCCTTTGGGCTTACTACCTTGCTGTTCTTTGCCACATGAATACCACTATGGATAATTTCTAGCACTCACCGGATATTTGCTCATCCCCAGTTGATTCAGGTATTTCACAATAGTCTTCAAAATACTATTCGATCTTCCGAAAATCCTCAGGAGCCTATTGCTCTTGAAATTCTTGTTTGCTTGCATTATGGTTAATCCCATAGGTCTCGTAATCTTATTGGCATCTCTTGTCATTATCATTTTGAGTCCGTTGATTCAATTTGTTGCGAATGCTCGCAATCCTCAATCATATCCTAGAATTCATCCTTCCGGCTCAGACGTCATTTTAACATGAGCTGGATCTCGAGCAATCAAATCGTCATCGATTGTACCCCTAAGCCTACTCAACTTATCCATCCTTAATCAGAGCGTTTGCTTCTGATCCCTTGAATTTGAAATTATAATTCCTTTGCATTGAGCTTTGAGTTAGTCAGTTGTTTCTATAATCTGATCTCCTTGCATTCTTTCTTCCTCTGGTTGAGTACTGATGCTCACATCAGATCCCTTGTGGACCACCAGACCCTTCTGTCAGATTTTATCTGACAATGTCCTCCATATTAAATAAGCTTGTGAGATTTTCCTCGGATACATGATGCCTTTGGTAAATTGTATCCTCTGCTTTGTGAACCATGCTCTACTTTCGAGCTTGTATTATTTACTTCGAAGTTTGTGGTATATGTTCCTAAGATGCCCTGATGGGTTGAACCTACACCTTCCCTAATCCGTGTGAACCCGAAAGATTTCACGGGTCATACTTATCTGGTATTGCATCAGGTAAAAACTTTCGACAACTAATGTCATTATCAAAATACGAGAGGCGAATGGAAGGTTATGCATTGAAGAAGTGGGAGTCGACCTTGAACCTTTGTGTTCATGCCCATGGACACGATGTAGATCCTATCATGGAAGCTTCTTATAATAATAACTATTTCCCTGGTATAATATCATCTGGTATCGGTGAATTGATCCATTGCGATCGTGGTTCCGACCATGTTCTCCTTTAAATACCATTTCCTATGCAAGTTTAAGTAATTGTCTTCTATAGAGCAATACCCCAATCCACCCTCTACTTTGATCTGTCGTCGAGTATTGCCCCCTGGTATCTCGAGATTATCATGGAACTGCATAACTTCTTATGAGTTCTTCATCAAGTGCTACATTCTTACTGATTCCAATTTTCCACGGGCTCTGAGTTATTAGTCACTCGAGAACACCGATAAGTGAATCGATTCCGCACTCCGATTTAATAACTCTAAGTAATTCTTGTTGCTTACGAGTTTAATAATCCTTCAAGTCATTCCTAGCCTTATCGGCTATATCATTATCGTGCAAACTTTTTAACTGTGCTACCCGGTCCTTCCCGGAACACAACCTTCGATGATGAGCTAAGCTTACGTCGATCTTCCTCGTCATATTAGTTCGCCTTGAACAACAAGCTTGATTTAAAGTTTGTGTCGTACCCCTGGTTCCAATAACTTTTCGCTTCATCATTCCTTTGACTTGATGTCATCGCCGATCGATTACCTCTTAATAAATTCTCGCTACAAATGTGTCGTGAACATCATCAACATTCTGAGATCTTCCAAGATATCTATCGAATTCTGGATGAGAAATACCATCCTTGCCCTGGATGATTTTTTTTATCATCGACCATTTTATTGCCTTCCATTCAACACAAACTTGTTCGTGTTTTCTGTTGTACCTTGATTTCCTTGCTATCTAGCTTATGATATGTTCTACACTGGAGTATTACCATCTTTTATGTCAAGAATGTCGTGAGAGTTTCACCACCTCTTAGGAAATTCTTGATACAGTGATGCTTCTCCCCATCATCATTCTTATCTTGGTCCCCGTGTTGAGTGAACTCTGTTATGAGAATTTAATATCTCTAGCAACCTTGTTACTTCAGAGTTAATGGATAATAATTCCAATGTAGTGTGCTGGTTGCTAAATTTCCATTCCGACGTTGTTCGTGCAACCCAGCCCATATTTGGGTGCCCCTTTCAACGAATGTTTAAATTGTGTATGTTTTCCTCGAGCATACATCATTATACCATTTGATCTGACAAATGTTATCTCCTTGTTCACATAGTTGTGGAAATCCATCTTTTGTTAATCTCGATGAATTGTCGCTGATTCCATCAGCCACCTCCTCATCCTCTCGTTGGTTTACTGCAGGACTCTTGTTTCGGAACTCGCTTCCATAGTTCATTTCCCGAGAATCTTACAATGTCATCTCGTCATATGGTGCCGCACCTTTTTCTTCTCAGGCATCCTAAGTCTGAGGTATCCTGACACCAATCAGATCTGAATCTCGGTCAGATATGGTGGTTGGAACATTTTTCAAGAGTCACAACATTGGTCTTTATATGGCCCGGTAGGGTGATAACATGCCTAGCACACCTGGCCGGAGGACCTATTGTTATAAGTTTTCCCTTTTAGCAAGGTTAGCTATTCTTCCATGAAGAAATTGTAAGACTTATTCTATAAGTTGTTCCTGATGGATCCTTTTTGTTTCCAAAGTCTGATCTTCACCTGTTGACCATGTCAATGCTATCTCGAAGCATGTCTATGGTACTCCGATTTTCAACGGGAACATTTGAAGCACAATGCTAAATGTTTCCTGCGCAATTATCCAAACACCGTTGTATGGGTAATGTCATGAAATTTCCTTCCCCTTACCTAAAGAGTTTTCTACGTTATATCCCGTCATGGATATCATGCTCTGCTTACCCTTGGGAAGAATATACCCTTGAAATATGTGTTTTAACACATTTTCCTTTCCATTCTTCTGTTTAATCTGATAATCATATTTTCCTTTCCATTGTTTGATTTAACCTTTCTGGTGATCTATATGATCTATATGATCTAAGCAGTAATATTCTCCTGCTTATGTAAACACCTCGGTGTACAACTCTGTCAGTAAGACCCTGTTACTATTGTTGGTGACATTTCGGTAACCACCGATGGACGAGAACTTTGCCTAATGGTCCGCCTCGTTTCAACGAGCAGGAAAATGGTTCGCTTCGTCCCTCGCCCTTGGTACCGACGTTGTTGCCGACATAATTGACAGGCTACCCTCTGACATGTCTTGCTATCATGACCGTGCAAGATGTCACCGTTCCACCTACTTTGAAACCACATGGTGGGCCCATAACCCACAGTTCCACAGGACCGAACCTTACTCTTCTATACAACCCTGTTTCTAATGGTTATACCTCACACTTGGCTCCGTATTTAATTCGCGGGCCACCTTCCTAGTGATATATTTTGGTATCAGACACAATACTTATTCCGTTGCTCAGAACCCTTCAGGCATCGAACGATTGCTTGCCCGCTCGAAACTTCCCCACGATACCTCCTTACTTTGCTCTCGATATTGTCTTAAATTTCCATTCGAGAGTTACTTTCCGCCACCTTCCCCGATGTTATCAACCAGATAGTCAACCGTTCAGAGGTCCGTTCTTCCAGAATACCCCCTTACTCTGGCGTAAGTACGATGGAGTTCCCGAAGAAAGGACGACAACTTTATCATGATGACCTGAAACAGCAGAATGAAGACATCAATGTAATGGATCAACCTCTTCGAGAAGAACAACCAAGACCAAGAACGCTCCCTAGAATTTCGTAACCCGAACTTTCCCCTTTACTTCCCTCTTAAATCTCGGGACGAGATTTCTTCTAGTGGAGGAGAATTGTGATGCCCGGATAATTATGCTACAGTAACCCTACGCTAATGATGCCACGTCACCTCTGTTAGTGTTGATAATCTCGCGTTAGTTCAAAACCGGATCAAAATTCAAATTCAAAATATGGCAAACAACAAAAGTTTTCAAAAATTAAAACTAAAATGTTCGGGTTGTTTCAAATAAATCGTAAGCAATTATGGTGGAGAGACCAAGCTTTGATAAAATGTTTAAAGGCTCTAAAGTAATTAAAACAGCAGCTATGACAATTAATTAAATGCCTTTTAAAAATAATAATAATGCAAACTATTTTAATCAGGTGTCAAAGTTTTTGGGGCAGTAGAATGAATTATAACATTAATTTAGGAGTTGTATTTATATTTTATAAAACAGAAATTAAAAGAATAAAATAGAAAAGAAAATAGATAAAGAAAAGAAAACAGAAAAGAAACAAAAAAGGAAAAGGGAAAGACAAAGCCCCCTCCCCCTGGGCCATTCGGCTTAACTGGCCACCCAGGCCACCAGGAGGCCCACCCCGCACTCCCCATATTCCCCACCCCCCGAAACCCTAGCCCAACAACCCACTCTCCCCTCGCTCTCTTCCCCCCTCTCCCCGATTTGGACGCGCCGCTCCCGATCCCGTCGTCATTGCCGACGGCCGGCGCCGCCTCGCCGAGCCTGACGCCGCCCGGTGCCGCCCCGCGCCCCTGGCGCCGGCGCTCGTCCCCGGCCTCCTTCTCGCCGGCCGTCTCCGGCTCGCCTTCCCCACCGCACCCACGAGACGCCCACGGGAGGGGGGGGGCTCGCCCCTCGCGTGACCTGCACGGGCGCCGGCCCCGCCCCGACGCCCGCCGTCGCCAACCGCGCCTCCTCTTGCCGGCCTACTTCGCACCGCCGTCTCCCTCCGGCTGCCCCGAGCTGCTCCTCATCATCGATGTGAGCGCCGCCATATTTCCCCTCTCTTCCCTGCCTCGCACGCGTCGCCAGCTAGTCGTGACCGAAGCCGAGAGCCGGTCGTGGCCATGCCGCCGCGGCCAAGCTTGTTGTCGTCGTTGCGTTGACCCCTAGACGAAACACTGCTGCCGTCTTGTTCATGGATGCCCAGGATGTTTTCGCTGCCGCTAGACCTCGTCGTCGGCGTCCATCCCGACACCTCCAGCACCAACCCCTAGCCCAACTCGATGCGCGCCAACGCACTCGTCCTACTGATGCTCGTGGGTGACCAAATGGTCACCGGAACGCAACTCCGGCGAGCCGCTGCCGTGGTTCCCCTCCCCGCACGCCCACACGCCCTCCCCTGGACGCGTCGTGGGCACGACCCCGCCGGCGCCCTCCGTCGCCTCCGCGCGGGTGCGCGGCGCCCGCACCTGACAACGCCAGTGCGCCCGTTTCGCCCGTTAGGCCCCCGTGCCTATGACCAGAGGGGCCCGGCCCCATAATGTTTAAAGAAAAAAAGGAATAAATAAATAAATAATTTAATTAATTAATTAAGGAATTAATTAAGTTAATTAATCATATTTAGATTAATCTAATCAGTAATTAACCTAATCAATTAAATAAACTAATTAAAACCTGATTAGTTAGTCTCAGACTATGACAGGTGGGTCCCACTGGACCCACCGGTCAGGTTTGACTCTGGTCAGCGGACCGTTGACCACTGACGTCACCCCTACGTCATGCTGACATCACCAAACATTGTTTTGGATAATGTTGAATTAAATAATTAATTAAAATTCAGAAAATGATTAAATCTTTAGTAAATCATATAAAATAATTCGTAACTCAGATGAAAATACTTTCTACATGAAAGTTGCTCAGAACGATGAGACGAATCCGGATACGCAGTCCGTTCGTCCACCACACCTCCCTAACCTATAAGCTCCCAACTTTCCCCCTCCAGTCCGTCTGTCCAAAAACGCGAAACATCGGGAATACTTCCCGGATGTTCCCCCCCTTCGCCGGTACCACCTACTGTCGCGTTAGGACACACCTCGCACTGCTCATTGTCATGTCACGCATCGTCATGTTTATGTTTGCATTGTATTTACTGTTTCTTCCCCCTCTTCTCTCTGGTAGACTACGAGACCGACACTGCTGTTGCCCAGTTCGACTACGGAGCTAACGGAATGGGTAAAGTCAATCACATCATTCTCCTAATGATGTGATCCCGTTAATCAAATGACAACTCATGTCCATGGCTTGGAAACTCAACCATCTTCGATTAATGAGCTAGTCAAGTAGAGGCATACTAGTGACACTATGTTTGTCTATGTATTCACACATGTATTATGTTTCCGGTTAATACAATTCTAGCATGAATAATTGATACGTCTCCAACGTATCTATAATTTTTGATTGTTCCATGCTATATTATATTCTGTTTTGGACATTATTGGGCTTTATTATACACTTTTATATTATTTTTGGGACTAACCTATTAACCGGAGGCCCAGCCCAGAATTGCTGTTTTTTGCCGATTTCAGAGTTTCGTAGAAAAAGAATATCAAACGGAGTCCAAACGGAATGAAACCTTCGGGAACGTGATTTTCGAAACGAACATGATCCAGAGGACTTGGACCCTACGTCAAGACATCAACTAGGAGGGCACGAGGTAGGGGGGCGCGCCTACCCCCCCCAGGCGTGCCCTCCACCCTCGTGGGCCCCCTGTTGCTCCACTGACGTACTCCTTCCTCCTATATATACCTACGTACCCCCAAACTACCAGATACGGAGCCAAAAACCTAATTCCACCGCCCAACCTTCTGTACTTGTGAGATCCCATCTTGGGGCCTGTTCCGGAGCTCCGCCGGAGGGGGCATCGATCATAGAGGGCTTCTACATCAACACCATAGCCTCTCCGATGATGTGTGAGTAGTTTACCTCAGACCTTCGGGTCCATAGTTATTAGCTAGATGGCTTCTTCTCTCTTTTTTGGATCTCAATACAATGTTCTCCCCCTCTCTCGTGGAGATCTATTCGATGTAATCTTTGCGGTGTGTTTGTTGAGACCGATGAATTGTGGGTTTATGATCAAGTTTATCTATGAACAATATTTGAATCTTCTGTGAATTCTTTTATGTATGATTGGTTATCTTTGCAAGTCTCTTCGAATTATCAATTTGGTTTGGCCTACTAGACTGATCTTTCTTGCAATGGGACAAGTGCTTAGATCTTTCTTGCAATGGGAGAAGTGCTTAGCTTTGGGTTCAATCTTGCGGTGTCCTTTCCCAGTGACAGTAGGGGCAGCAAGGCACGTATTGTATTGTTGCCATCGAGGATAACAAGATGGGGTTTATATCATATTGCATGAGTTTATCCCTCTACATCATGTCATCTTGCTTAAAGCGTTACTCTGTTCTTATGAACTTAATACTCTAGATGCATGCTGGATAGCGGTCGATGTGTGGAGTAATAGTAGTAGATGCACGCAGGAGTCGGTCTACTTGTCGCGGACGTGATGCCTATATACATGATCATACCTAGATATTCTCATAACTATGCTCAATTCTGTCAATTGCTCAAGAGTAATTTGTTCACCCACCGTAAATACTTATGCTCTCGAGAGAAGCCACTAGTGAAACCTATGGCCCCCGGGTCTATTTCCATCATATTAATCTTCCAACACTTAGTTATTTTTATTGCCTTTTATTTTACTTTGCATCTTTATCATAAAAATACCAAAAATATTATCTTATCATATCTATCAGATCTCACTCTCGTATTTGACCGTGTAGGGATTGACAACCCCTTATCACGTTGGTTGCGAGGATTTATTTGTTTGTGTAGGTGCGAGGACTCGTGCGTGGCCTCCTACTGGATTGATACCTTGGCTCTAAAAAACTGAGGGAAATACTTACGCTACTTTGCTGCATCACCCTTTCCTCTTCAAGGGAAAACCAACGCAGTGCTCAAGAGGTAGCAAGAAGGATTTCTGGCGCCGTTGCCGGGGAGGTCTTCGCAAAAGTCAACATACCAAGTACCCATCACAAACCCTTATCTCCCGCATTACATTATTTGCCATTTGCCTCTCGTTTTCCTCTCCCCCACTTCACCCTGGTCATTTTATTCGCCCTCTCTTTTCCGTTTGCCTCTTTTTGCCCGTCTCTTGTTTGTTCGTGTGTTGGATTGCTTGCTTGTCACGATGGCTCAAGATAATACCAAATTGTGTGACTTCACCAATACCGACAACAATGATTTCCTTAGCACTCCGATTGCTCCTCTTACCGATACTGAATCTTGCGAAATCAATACTGCTTTTTTGAATCTTGTCATGAAAGATCAATTCGCCGTCCTTCCTAGTGAAGATGCCGCTACCCATCTAAATAGCTTCGTTGATTTGTGTGATATGCAAAAGAAGAAAGATGTGGATAATGATATTGTTAAATTGAAGCTATTCCCCTTTTTGCTTAGAGATCATGCTAAAGCTTGGTTTTCGTATTTGCCTAAAAATAGTATTGATTCTTGGAATAAGTGCAAAGATGCTTTTATCTCTAAGTATTTTCCTCCCGCTAAGATCATCTCTCTTAGAAATGATATTATGAATTTTAAGCAACTTGATCATGAACATGTTGCACAAGCTTGGGAGAGGATGAAATTAATGATACGTAATTGCCCTACACATGGTTTCAATTTGTGGATGATTATACAAAAAATTTATGCCGGATTGAATTTTGCTTCTAGAAATCTTTTAGATTCGGCCGCGGGAGGCACTTTTATGGAAATCACTTTAGGAGAAGCTACTAAACTCCTAGATAATATTATGGTTAATTATTCTCAATGACACACTGAAAGATCTACTAATAAAAAAGTGCATGCGATAGAAGAAATTAATGTCTTGAGTGGAAAGATGGATGAACTTATGAAATTATTTACTACTAAGAGTGTTTCTTCTGATCCTAATGATATGCCTTTGTCTACTTTGATTGAGAATAATAATGAATCTATAGATGTGAATTTTGTTGGTAGGAATAATTTTGGCAACAACGCGTATAGAGGAAACTTTAATCCTAGGCCTTATCCTAGTAATTCCTCTAATAATTCTGGTAATTCCTACAACAATTCTTATGGAAATTTTAATAAGATGCCTTCTGAATTTGAGACTAGTGTTAAATAATTTATGAATTCGCAAAAGAATTTCAATGCTTTGCTTGAAGAAAAATTGCTTAAAGTTGATGAATTGGCTAGGAACGTTGATAGAATTTCTCTTGATGTTGATTCTTTGAAACTTAGATCTATTCCACCTAAGCATGATATCAATGAGTCTCTCAAAGCCATGAGAATTTCCATTGATGAGTGCAAAGAAAGAACCGCTAGGATGCGTGCTAAGAAAGTTTGCTTTGTAAAAGCGTGTTCTTCTAGTTTCTATGAAAATAAAGATGAAGATCCAAAAGTTATTGATGTGTCCCCTATTAAATCTTTGTTTTGCAATATGAATCTTGATAATGATGGGACTGAATATGATCCACCTTTACCTAGAAGGCGTTCCAAAAATTCGGTGTTTTTAGATCTTGATGTTAAAATTGATAAAAGTGGGATTGAAGAGATCAAAACTCTAGATATTAATGAACCCACTATCTTGGATTTCAAGGAATTTAATTATGATAATTGCTCTTTGATAGAATGTATTTCCTTGTTGCAATCCGTGCTAAATTCTCCTCATGCTTATAGTCAAAATAAAGCCTATACCAAACATATCGTTGATGCCTTAATGCAATCTTATGAAGAAAAACTTGAGTTGGAAGTTTCTATCCCTAAAAAACTTTATGATGAATGGGAACCTACTATTAAAATTAAAATCAAAGATCATGAATGCTATGCTTTGTGTGATTTGGGTGCTAGTGTTTCTACGATTCCAAAGACTTTGTGCGATTTGCTAGGTTTCCGTGATTTTGATGATTGCTCTCTAAACTTGCACCTTGCGGATTCCACTATTAAAAAACCTATGGGAAGAATTAATGATGTTCTTATTGTTGCAAATAGGAACTATGTGCCCGTAGATTTTATTGTTCTTGATATAGATTGCAATCCTTCATGTCCTATTATTCTTGGCAGACCTTTCCTTAGAACGATTGGTGCAATTATTGATATGAAGGAAGGGAATATTAGATTCCAATTTCCGTTAAGGAAAGGCATGGAACACTTCCCTAGAAAATAAATAAAATTACCATATGAATCTATCCTGAGATCCACTTATGGATTGCCTACCAAAGATGGCAATACCTAGATCTATCCTTGCTTTTTATGCCTAGCTAGGGGCGTTAAACGATAGCGCTTGTTGGGAGGCAACCCAATTTTATTTTTAGTTTTTTGCTTTTTTCTTATGTTTAGGAATAAATCTTTGATCTAGCCTCTGGTTAGATGTATTTTTATGTTTTAATTAGTGTTTGTGCCAAGTTTAACCTATAGGATATTCTTGGATGATAGTTATTTGATCTTGCTGAAAATTCCAGAACCTTTCTGTTCACGAAAATAATTGTTAAAAATCACCAGAACGTGATAAAATATTGATTCCAATTGCTGATGATCAATAAACAAATTGTCTAGGTCTTCCTATTTTTCCTGAATTTTTGGAGTTCCAGAAGTTTGCGTTAGTTACAGATTACAACAGACTGTTCTGTTTTTGACAGATTTTATTTTTCGTGTGTTGTTTGCTTATTTTGATGAATCTATGGCTAGTAAAAGAGTTTATAAACCATAGAGAAGTTGGAATACAGTAGGTTCAACACAAATATAAATAAAGAATGAGTTCATTACAGTACCTTGAAGTGGTGTTTTTTTTGTTTTCTTTCGCTAACGGAGCTCACGAGATTTTCTGCTGAGTTTTGTGTTGTGAAGTTTTCAAGTTTTGGGTGAAAGATTTGATGGATTATGGAACAAGGAGTGGAAAGAGCCTAAGCTTGGGGATGCCCAAGGCACCCCAAGATAATCTAAGGACACCTAAAAGCCAAAGCTTGGGGATGCCCCGGAAGGCATCCCCTCTTTCGTCTACTTCCATCGGTAACTTTACTTGGAGCTATATTTTTATTCACCACATGATATGTGTTTTGCTTGGAGCGTCTTGTATTATTTGAGTCTTTATTTGTTAGTTTACCACAATCATCCTTGCTGTACACACCTTTTGAGAGAGACACACATGATTCGGAAATTATTAGAATACTCTATGTGCTTCACTTATATCTTTTGAGTTATATAGTTTTGCTCTAGTGCTTCATTTATATCTTTTAGAGCACGGTGGTGGATTTGTTTTATAGAAACTATTGATCTCTCATGCTTCACTTATATTATTTTGAGATACTTAAAATAGCATGGCAATTTGCTTTAATTAATATCATGAGAAATTTGATGCTTGATAATTGTTTTGAGATATAAAGGTGGTAATATCATAGTTGTGCTAGTTGAGTAATTGTGGAATTGAAAAAATACATGTGTTGGAGTTTGTGATTCCCGTAGCATGCACGTATGGTGAACCATTATGTAACAAAGTCGGAGCATGAAGTATTTGTTGATTGTCTTCCTTTGTGTGGCGGTCGGGATCACGCGATGCTTAACTCCTACCAACCCTTCCCCTAGGAGCATGCGTAGTAGTACTTTGCTTCGAGGGCTAATAAATTTTTGTAATAAGTATATGAGTTCTTTATGACTAATTTGAGTCCATGGATTATACGCACACTTACCTTTCCGCAATTTTCTAGCCTCTTCGGTACCGCGCATTGCCCTTTCTCACCTTGAGAGTTGGTGCAAACTTCGCCGGTGCATCCAAACCCCGTGATATGATACACTCTATCACACATAAACCTCCTTATATCTTCCTCAAAACAGCCACCATACCCACCTATTATGGCATTTCCATAGCCATTCCGAGATATATTGCCATGCAACTTTCCACCGTTTCATTCATCATGACACGCTCCATTATTGTCATATTGCTTTGCATGATCATGTAGTTGACATAGTATTTGTGGCAAAAGCCACCATTCATAATTCTTTCATACATGTCACTCTTGATTCATTGCATATCCCGGTACACCGCCGGAGGCATTCATATAGAGTCATATTTTGTTCTAAGTATTGAGTTGTAATTCATGAGTTGTAAGTAAATAAAAGTGTGATGATCATCATTATTAGAGCATTGTCCCAAGTGAGGAAAGGATGATGGAGACTATGATTTCCCCACAAGTCGGGATGAGACTCCGGACTAAAAAAAAGAGGCCATACAAAAGAGAAAAGGCCCAAATAAAAAAATGAGAGAAAAAGAGAGAAGGAACAATGTTACTATCCTTTTACCACACTTGTGCTTCAAAGTAGCACCATGATCTTCATAATAGAGAGTCTCTCATTTTGTTACTTTCATATACTAGTGGGAAATTTCATTATAGAACTTGGCTTGTATATTCCAATGACGGGCTTCCTCAAATGCCCGAGGTCTTCGTGAGCACGCAAGTTGGATGCACACCCACTTAGTTTCTTTTTGAGCTTTCGTACACTTATAGCTCTAGTGCATCCGTTGCATGGCAATCCCTACTCCTCGCATTAACATCAATTGATGGGCATCTCCATAGACTGTTGATTAGCCTCGTTGATGTGAGACTTTCTTTTTTTTTTTGCCTTCCCACATAACCCCTACCATTATACCTTATTCCACCATAGTGCTATATCCATGGCTTGCGCTCATGTATTGCGTAAGAGTTGAAAAGGCTGAAGCGCGTTAAAAGTATGAACCAATTGCTTGGCTAAAACCGGGGTCGTACATGATATGAATATTTTGTGTGGGGAAGATGGAGCATAGCCATACTATATGATTTTGTAGGGATAACTTGCTTTGGCTATGTTATTTTGATAAGACATAATTGCTTAGTTAGTATGCTAGAAGTATTATTGTTTTTATGTCAACATTAAACTTTTATCTTGAATCATATCAAATATGAACATTCATGCCACAATAAGAAGAATTATATTGAAATTATGCCAAGTAGCATTCCACATCAAAAATTCTGTTTTTATCATTTACCTACTCGAGGACGAGCAGGAATTAAGCTTGGGGATGCTTGATACGTTTCCAACGTATCTATAATTTTTTATTGTTCCATGCTATATTATATTCTGTTTTGGACATTATGGGGCTTTATTATACACTTTTATATTATTTTTGGGACTAACCTATTAACCGGAGGCCCAGCCCAGAATTGCTGTTTTTTTGCCTATTTCAGAGTTTCGCAGAAAAAGAATATCAAACGGAGTCCAAACGGAATGAAACCTTCGGGAACGTGATTTCCGGAACGAACGTGATCCAGAGGACTTGGACCCTACGTCAAGACATCAACCAGGAGGGCACGAGGTAGGGGGGCGCGCCTACCCCCCCCAGCGCGCCCTCCACCCTCGTGGGCCCCCCTGTTGCTCCACCGACGTACTCCTTCCTCCTATATATACCTACGTACCCCCAAACTACCAGATACGGAGCCAAAAACCTAATTCCACCGCCGCAACCTTCTGTACTTGTGAGATCCCATCTTGGGGCCTGTTCCGGAGCTCCGCCGGAGGGGGCATCGATCACGGAGGGCTTCTACATCAACACCATAGCCTCTCCGATGATGTGTGAGTAGTTTACCTCAGACCTTCGGGTCCATAGTTATTAGCTAGATGGCTTCTTCTCCCTTTTTGGATCTCAATACAATGTTCTCCCCCTCTCTCATGGAGATCTATTCGATGTAATCTTTGCGGTGTGTTTGTTGAGACCGATGAATTGTGGGTTTATGATCAAGTTTATCTATGAACAATATTTGAATCTTCTCTGAATTCTTTTATATATGATTGGTTATCTTTGCAAGTCTCTTTGAATTATTAGTTTGGTTTGGCCTACTAGACTGATCTTTCTTGCAATGGGAGAAGTGCTTAGCTTTGGGTTCAATCTTGCGGTGTCCTTTCCCAGTGACAGTAGGGGCAGCAAGGCACGTATTGTATTGTTGCCATCGAGGATAACAAGATGGGGTTTATATCATATTGCATGAGTTTATCCCTCTACATCATGTCATCTTGCTTAAAGCATTACTCCATTCTTATGAACTTAATACTCTAGATGCATGCTGGATAGCGGTCGATGTGTGGAGTAATAGTAGTAGATGCAGGCAGGAGTCGGTCTACTTGTCTCGGACGTGATGCCTATATACATGATCATACCTAGATATTCTCATAACTATGCTCAATTCTGTCAATTGCTCAACAGTAATTTGTTCACCCACTGTAAATACTTATGCTCTCGAGAGAAGCCACTAGTGAATCCTATGGCCCCCGGGTCTATTTCCATCATATTAATCTTCCAACACTTAGTTATTTTTATTGCCTTTTATTTTACTTTCATCTGTATCATAAAAATACCAAAAATATTATCTTATCATATCTATTAGATCTCACTCTCGTAAGTGACCGTGTAGGGATTGACAACCCCTTATCGCGTTGGTTGCGAGGATTTATTTGTTTGTGTAGGTGCAAGGGACTCGTGCGTGGCCTCCTACTGGATTGATACCTTGGTTCTCAAAAACTGAGGGAAATACTTACGCTACTTTGCTGCATCACCCTTTCCTCTTCAAGGGAAAACCAACGCAGTGCTCAAACTGAGAGTCATCTGGATCAGTGTCAAAACTTGCATCGACGTAACCCTTTACGACGATCCTTTTGTCACCTCCATAACCGAGAAATATTTCCTTATTCCACTAAGGATAATTTTGACCGATGTCCAGTGATCTACTCCTAGATCACTATTGTACCCTCTTGTCAAACTCTTGGTGAGGTACACAATAGGTCTGGTACACAGCATAGCATACTTTAAAGAACCTATGAATGAGGCATAGGGAATGATTTTTCATTCTCTTTCTATTTTCTGCCGTGGTCGGGTTTTTGAGTCTGACTCATCTTCACACCTTGTAACACAGGCAAGAACCCTTTCTTTGCTTGATCCATTTTGAACTTTTTCAAAACTTCATCAAGGTATGTGCTTTGTGAAAGTCCAATTAAGCGTCTTGATCTATCTCTATAGATCTTGATGCTCAATATGTAAGCAGCTTCACCGAGGTCTTTCTTTGAAAAAACTCCTTTCAAATACTCCTTTATGCTTTCCAGAAAATTCTACATTATTTCCGATCAATAATATGTCATTCACATATACTTATCAGAAATGCTGTAGTGCTCCCACTCACTTTCTTGTAAATACAGGCTTCACCGCAAGTCTGTAAAAACTATATGCTTTGATCAACTCATCAAAGCGTATATTCCAACTCCGAGATGCTTGCACCAGTCCATGGATGGATCGCTGGAGCTTGCACATTTTGTTAGCACCTTTAGGATCGACAAAACCTTCTGGTTGCATCATATACAACTCTTCTTTAAGAAATCCATTAAGGAATGTAGTTTTGACATCCATTTGCCAGATTTCATAAAATGTGGCAATTTGCTAACATGATTCGGACAGACTTAAGCATCGCTATGAGTGAGAAAATCTAATCGTAGTCAACACCTTGAACTTTGTCAAAAACCTTTTTCGACAAGTCTAGCTTTGTAGATAGTAACACTACTATCAGCGTCCGTCTTCCTCTTGAAGATCCTTTTATTTTCTATGGCTTGCCGGTCATCGGGCAAGTCAACCAAAGTCCACACTTTGTTCTCATACATGGATCCCATCTCAGATTTCATGGCCTCAAGCCATTTCGTGAAATCTGGGCTCATCATCGCTTCCTCATAGTTCGTAGGTTCGTCATGGTCAAGTAACATGACCTCCAGAACAGGATTACCGTACCACTCTGGTGCGGATCTCACTCTGGTTGACCTACGAGGTTCGGTAGTAACTTGATCTGAAGTTACATGATCATCATCATTAGCTTCCTCACTAATTGGTGTAGGAGTCACAGAAACAGATTTCTGTGATGAACTACTTTCCAATAAGGTAGCAGGTACATTTACCTCATCAAGTTCTACTTTCCTCCCACTCACTTCTTTTGAGAGAAACTCCTTCTCTAGAAAGGATCCATTCTTAGCAACGAATATCTTGCCTTCAGATATGTGATAGAAGGTGTACCCAACTATCTCCTTTGGGTATCCTATGAAGACACATTTCTTCGATTTGGGTTTTAGCTTATCAGAATGAAACCTTTTAAGCATCGCAACCCCAATCTTTAAGAAACGACAACTTTGGTTTCTTGCCAAACCACAGTTCATACGGTGTCGTCTCAACGGATTTAGATGGTGCCCCTTTTAACGTGAATGCAGATGTATCTAATGCATAGCCCCAAAATGATAGTGGTAAATTGGTAAGAGACATCATAGATTGCACCATATCTAATAAAGTACGGTTATGATGTTTGAACACACCATTACGCTGTGGTGTTCCAGGTGGCGTGAGTTGCGAAACTATTCCGCATTGTTTCAAATGAAGACAAAACTCGTAACTCAAATATTCTTCTCCACGATCAGATCGTAGAAACTTTATTTTCTTGTTACGATGATTTTCCACTTCACTCTGAAATTATATGAACTTTTTCAAATGTTTCAGACTTATGTTTCATCAAGTAGATATACCCATATCTGCTCAAATCATCTGTGAAGGTCAGAAAATAACGATACCCGCAGCGAGCCTCAACACTCATCGGATTGCATACATCAGTATGTATTATTTCCAATAAGTCAGTTGCTTGCTCCATTGTTCCGGAGAACAGAGTCTTTAGTCATCTTGCCCATAAGGCATGGTTCGCAAGCATCAACTGATTCATAATCAAGTGATTCCAAAATTCCATCAGCATGGAGTTTCTTCATGCGCTTTACACCAATATGACCTAAACGGCAGTGCCACAAATAAGTTGCACTATCATTATTAACTTTGCATCTTTTGGCTTCAATATTATGAATATGTGTATCACTACGATCGAGATCCAACAAACCATTTTCATTGGTGTATGGCCATTGAAGGTTTTATTCATGTAAACAGAACAACAATTATTCTCTAACTTAAATGAATAACCGTATTGCAATAAACATGATCAAATCATATTCATGCTCAACGCAAACACCAAATAACACTTATTTAGGTTCAACACTAATCCCGAAAGTATAGGGAGTGTGCGATGATGATCATATCAATCTTGGAACCACTTCCAACACACATCGTCACTTCACCCTTAACTGTCTCTGTTCATTCTGCAACTCCCATTTTGAGTTACTAATCTTAGCAACTTGAACTAGTATCAAATACTGAGGGGTTGCTATAAACACCAATAAAGTACACATCAATAACATGTATATCAAATATACCTTTGTTCACTTTGCCATCCTTCTTATCCGCCAAATACTTGGGGTAGTTCTGCTTCCAGTGACCAGTCCCTTTGCAGTAGAAGCACTTAGTCTCAGGCTTAGGTCCAGACTTGGGCTTCTTCACTTGAGTAGCAACTTGCTTGCCGTTCTTCTTGAAGTTCCCCTTCTTCCCTTTACCCTTTTCTCTAAACTAGCGGTCTTGTCAACCATCAACACTTGATGCTTTTCTTGATTTCTACCTTCGTCGATTTCAGCATCACGAAGAGCTTGGGAATCGTTTCCGTTATCCCTTGCATATTATAGTTCATCACGAAGTTCTAGTAACTTGGTGATAGTGACTAGAGAACTCTGTCAATCACTATCTTATCTGGAAGATTAACTCCCACTTTATTCAAGCAATTGTAGTACTCAGACAATCTGAGCACATGCTCACTGGTTGAGCTATTCTCCTCCATCTTGTAGGCAAAGTACTTGTCAAAGGTCTCATACCTTTCGACATGGGCATGAGTCTACTAATTTCAACTCTTGGAACAGCTCATATGTTCCGTGGCGTTTCAAAAACGTCTTTGAATCCCCGATTCTAAGCCGTAAAGCATGGTGCAGTAAACTATCAAGTAGTCATCATATCGAGCTTGCCAAACGTTCATAACGTCTGCATTTGCTCCTGCAATCGGTCTGTCACCTAGCGGTGTATCAAGGACATAATTCTTCTGTGCAGCAATGAGGATAATCCTCATATCACGGATCCAATCCGCATCATTGCACTAACATCTTTCAACTTAGTTTTCTCTAGGAACATATGAAAAATAAAACAGGGGAGCTAAACGCGAGCTATTGAACTACAACATAGATATGCTAATACTACCAGGACTAAGTTCATGATAAATTAAAGTTCAATTAATCATATTACTTAAGAACTCCCACTTTACATAGACATCCCTCTAATCATCTAAGTGATCACGTGATCCAAATCAACTAAACCATGTCCGATCATCACACGAGATGGAGTAGTTTTCAATGGTGAACATCACTATGTTGATCATATCTACTATATGATTCACGCTCGACCTTTCAATCTCAGTGTTCCGAGGCCATATCTGCATATGCTAGGCTCGTCAAGTTTAACCCGAGTATTCTGCATGTGCAAAACTGGCTTGCACCCCTTGTAGATGAACGTAGAGCTTATCACACCCGATCATCACGTGGTGTCTCGGCACGACGAACTTTGGCAACGGTGCATACTCAGGGAGAACACTTTTATCTTGAAATTTAGTGAGAGATCATCTTATAATGCTACTGTCAATCAAAGCAAAATAAGATGCATAAAAGATAAACATCACATGCAATCAATATAAGTGATATGGTATGGCCATCATCATCTTGTGCTTGTGATCTCCATCTCCAAAGCACCGTCATGATCACCATCGTCACCGGCGCGACACCTTGATCTCCTTCGTAGCATCGTTGTCATCTCGCCAACTATTGCTTCTACAACTATCGCTACCGCTTAGTGATAAAGTAAAGCAATTACAGGGCGATTGCATTGCATACAATAAAGCGACAACCATATGGCTCCTGCCATGTCGTGGTATTCTCACGGGGGGCTTGTGAGTCGACAGATGCCACAAGGGCTTAGTGTGAGGGTAAGACTGCTGCTGATAGGCCCGGGAGCGGGTATGCGAGTAGCACGCGCTAGTTTACCCAGGTTCGGGGCTCTCCGGAGAGATAATACCCCTACTCCTGCATGTCTGAGTATCTGTGGTATATCTGGTACAGAGTTGCTCCTGGAGCTGTATCTGAGCTCAGTGCCATAGGCATTTGGCTTTGTATATGCATATGAGCACAAGTGTGTGCATGGCCGCAAGTGCATGAGCATGCATGCATGAGTGTGTGGGAGTGTGAGTCCATCCTGGATGGATGGATGGATGCTCATATATATATAGGCTTGAGGGGTAGCTTAGGATCTAAGCTAGGTAGGTATGGTAGCTAGGCATGGTGGGGTGTCACACTTGTCCCCTGGGTCACTTCATAAATAGTGCCAAGGGACAAGTGACACAATACATGATGGCGTCGAGGTACAGCCGTCTCGTCCGCGGTATGGCCGCCACGTCGGGGTCTTGTCGGTGTCGGGTCGGGCTGCAGTCGGCAGCCGGCTGGTCGGCACAGTCGGCAGCCGGCAGCCGGCCGGCCAAAGCAGTCGGACGGGGAGCCGGCAGGAGCAACCGGGCAGTCGGACTAAGGGGCTTTGCTAGCCCCGATCTCTTGAATTATTGTCTCGCCGTCTTCGGGGTATCCGTGGCCAATTACTCTGACAGTAGCCCCCAAGCCTCCGGGCAACTTGGCAAAGTTGGGCGGAGGTTTTTTGGCGGGTGTTTCATGGAAATGATCATGCCAAAGACAAAGTTAGTCCACGCAGATATATCAAATGATTGCTTTTAGCACTGCAAGTTTTATGCGGAGGGTGCCGACTCGGTTTCGTCCAAGCGCCCTTCGATCTCTTACATGTTCCCTCCACTCTTTGGCTTGCTCGCTTGCCAGACAGCCGCTCTGCGGTCTGTGGCTGAGAGTGGGCCGCGGAGTGGAGTGTACAATACCCAGATTCTGGAAGCGAATTTAACCTTGCAGATACTCATAAAGAAAACGGCCGGTCGCCCGAACCGTTTTTCTTCCCGGACGTTTTTCGCGTGGGTGGCCTCCAGCGTTCACTCTTGCTAGTTGGACAGCCGCTCTGCGGTCTGTGACTAAGAGTGGGCCTTTGGTACCGCGCATGCTACTAAGCCGTCTGCGGGAACAAACGTCTCAGGCCAAGCGGCCAGCCCCCGGGCCAACTCTGGCTGGCGCCGGGGCGAACAGTGCTGCAACTGTAATAAAATGCGGAGATAGCCCCTGAGCATCGTTCGGGGTTATCTGTGCTCTCATGGTGAAAAAATATGCGGGTGAGGAGCTCACATTGATTTTCGTGTAGCCGAGGCGGAGGTCGTCGAAGACAGCCGGTGCGGCTCGGCGCTTGCGGAGCGCGTCGGCGCACCCGCTGGGTGTAGCCCTCGAGCCTCTAGGCGCTCGAGGAGGGTCCAGCCGGTCGGGCCTGACCGGCCAGGCGGCAAGCAGAACGCAGCCGAGCCGGCCTGGCACAGCCGGCCAGGTGGCGAGGCCTTTGGAAGTGCCCTTTTCTTCTTTCTTCTCTTGTTTTTGTTTCTTGCAATCTTCCGTGGGGGCGCGCCAGCGCACCCACTGGGTGTAGCCCCCGAGATTCGGGCCGACTGCTGAGTAGTCGGGCCGGATCTCTCGGCAACTACTTTGTCTTCTTCTTTGCAGGGGCGCGTCAGCGCACCCGCTGGGTGTAGCCCCCGAGATTCGGGCCGACTGCTGAGCAGTCGGGCCGGATCTCCTGGCAACTACATTGTCTTCTATTCGCGGGGGCGCGTCAGCGCACCCGCTGGGTGTAGCCCCTGAGATTCGGGCCGACTGCTGAGCAGTCGGGACGGATCTCCCGACGACAACTTTGTCCTCTTCTTCGCGGGGGCGCGTCAGTGCACCCGCTGGGTGTAGCCCCCGAGATTCGGGCCGACTGCTGAGCAGTCAGGCCGGATCTTCTGGCGACTACTTTGTCTTCTTCTTTTTCTTCTTCAGCCGGCTAGGCAGGCGGACTCCGACACATCAGTCGGGATTTTTGCAGCCGGCCAGGCAGCCAGCGGTTGGACGCACATCTGGCAGTCGGACGCACATTTCTTTCATCTTTTGTTTTATTCCAGCCGACTCTCGAGCAGCCGGCCATCTCACCCGGTCACTTTTTTTTTCACCAGCCGGCTGTTGGGAGTCGACCCTTGGCTTTTTTAGCCGGATCTTGGGCAGCCGGCCCTTTTCTTTTTCTCCCAGCCGGCCTTGAGCAGTCGGACACAACTCTTCATTTTTTTCAGCCGGGCCGTGGGCAGATGGCCCTTGACTTTTCCCTCACTCGGCCCTTTTTATTTTCTTTCTCTCGGCTGCCCGAACGACACCGACAGGCTGCGGCAGCGAACAACGGGAGCCGGCTGAGGCGCACCCGGGCGCCCGGAGGTGAGGCGGCGAGCGAGCCAGCGTGGGAGCCGGACGATGAGCCGAGCACCCGGAGCCGGGTTGCGGCCAGGGCGGAGCGGAGGGGCGCGACGACCCGGCTGCCGGGCGCTGGTGAAGCCGGTCGCGTGGACAGAGCCAGGTGACGCGGGAGGGAGCCGGCAGCCGCGGGTGCACGGGCGGAGGCGAAGCCGGCACGGCGCTCGGGGCCGGACGACGCGGGATAGGGCGAGCCGAAGCCGGCATGGTCCTTGGGGCCGGACGGAGGCCAAGCCGGCTGCTGGAGAAGCCGGGCAAGCGCGACGCGGCCGAAGCCGGGCGCGATGGAGGGGGCTCGTTGTGCGTGTGAGACGAAGGCGGCCAGGCGCGGCCGGGGGCCTGCAGGCGGACGACGAAGCCGGACTGAGGAGGAGCTAGCCGGGGAACCTGACGGCGAGAACAGGCAGAGGAGATGCAGGAGCCGGCCGGAGAGGCAAGGCTGCAGCCGGCGTGGGAGACTCGGAGCCGGCCCTAGCCGGATGCGAAGAGGAGGCGGAGGCCGGATACTGCCGAAGCGGGGCGGAGGCCGGCGGCTCGGGAACCCGGCGGAGGCGGGGTCGCGGCAGGCCGGGCGCTGCAGCCGGCGGCCGGGTGCGGGGCAGCCGGCGCGGGGCCAGCAGCCAGGGGCTGGAGCAGCACAAGCAGAGCCGCGGCCGGTAGCAGCTTGGGCTGAGCAGCGCCGACGTGTGGGGGTGAGACGCGTGCGGGAAGCAGCAGCACGCAGGCGCATGCACCTCTGGAGGCCGCGCCAGCTGCAGAGGAGAAGGCCCGCGCGGACGCGTGGCCACAGAAGCAGAGGCGTCGGGCAGTCCGGCTGGGTCAACGCAGCGCGGCTGGAGATGCACGAGGCATGGTGCAGTATGGGCGCCAACAAAAAATCACGCCGTTCTTTGAGTAGTGTATGGATGATGTATGACCACGGTTTGACTTGCATCTAGCTAGCTTGCATAAATGTATGTGAAGGAGCGAACGCGCGTTCCGGCCGGAAACTAGGCGCAGCGCGGAGGGGAGCAGACGCGAAACGGCCGACCGAGGCGAGGCCCCGCGCGTGGCGCACGCGCGGACGGACGGCCGGCGTCGCAACAGTGGACACGGCCGACCGAAACGAGGCCCCACGCGCGGCGCGCGCGCGGACGGCCGGCCGGCGCTGCGTTGGCGATGACGAAGATGGTGAAGCCGACGGCGAGGACGCGCCGTCCCGCATGGCCGCTCCGGGGGCGGGTCAAAGTCGAGCCCCCGAGCGCTACCGGAGAGACGACGCGACGCCGCGGCGGTGGTGGCGAAGATGGTCCCGCCCGGACTGTGAAACCAGCAGCAGCGTGGTAGCATAGTAGTCGTACCACACCACGGTGGGCGCCAACTGTCGTGGTATTCTCACGGGGGGCTTGCGTGTCGACAAATGCCACAAGGGCTTAGTGTGAGGGTAAGACTGCTGCTGATAGGCCCGGGAGCGGGTATGCGAGTAGCACGCGCTAGTTTACCCAGGTTCGGGGCTCTCCGGAGAGATAATACCCCTACTCCTGCATGTCTGAGTATCTGTAGTATATCTAGTACAGAGTTGCTCCTGGAGATGTATCTGATCTCAGTGCCGTAGGCATCTGGCTTTGTATATGCATATGAGCACAAGTGTGTGCATGGCCGCAAGTGCATGAGCATGCATAAGTGAGTGTGTGGGAGTGTGAGTCCATCCTGGATGGATGGATGGATGCTCATATATATAGGCTTGAGGGGTAGCTTAGGATGTAAGCTAGGTAGGTATGGTAACTAGGCATGGTGGGGTGTCACACTTGTCCCCTGGGTCACTTCATAAATAGTGCCAGGGGACAAGTGACACTATACATGATGGCGTCGAGGTACAGCCGTCTTGTCCGCGGTATGGCCGCCACGTCGGGGTCTTGTCGGTGTTGGGTCGGGCTGCAGTCGGCAGCCGGCTGGTCGGCGCAGTCGGCAGCCAGCAGCCGGCCGGGCAGAGCAGTCGGACGGGGAGCCGGCAGGAGCAGCCGGGCAGTCGGACTAAGGGGCTTTGCTAGCCCCGATGTCTTGAATTATTGTCTCGCTGTCTTCGGGGTATCCGTGGCCAATTACTCCGACATGCCAGTTGCCGATAACTCGGTTACAAAACATGATCATCTCACACAATAAAATATAGCATCATGCCTTGACCATATCACATCACAACATGCCCTGCAAAAACAAGTTAGACGTCCTCTACTTTGTTGTTGCAAGTTTTACGTGGCTGCTACGGGCTGAGCAAGAACCGTTCTTACCTACGCATCAAAACCACAACGATAGTTTGTCAAGTTAGTGATGTTTTAACCTTCTCAAGGACCGAGAGTAGCCACACTCGGTTCAACTAAAGTTGGAGAAACTGATACCCGCCAGCCACCTGTGTGTAAAGTACGTTGGTAGAACCAGTCTCGCGTAAGCGTACGCGTAATGTCGGTCCGGGCCGCTTTATCCAACAATACCACCGAACCAAAGTGTGACATGCTGGTAAGCAGTATGACTTGTATCGCCCACAACTCACTTGTGTTCTACTCGTGCAAATAACATCTACGCATAAAACCTGGCTCCGATGCCACTGTTGGGGAACGTAGTAATTTCAAAAAAATTCCTATGCACACGCAGGATCATGGTGATGCATAGCAACGAGAGGGGAGAGTGTTGTCCACGTACCCTCGTAGACCGAAAGCGGAAGCGTTAGCACAACGCGGTTGATGTAGTCGTACGTCTTCATGATCCGACCGATCCAAGTACCGAACGTACGGCACCTCCAAGTTCAGCACACGTTCAGCTCGATGACGTCCTGCGAACTCCGATCCAGCAGAGCTTCACGGGAGAGTTCCATCAGCACGACGGCATGGTGATGGTGATGATGAAGCTACCGACGCAGGGCTTCGCCTAAGCACCGCTACGATATGATCGAGGTGGAATATGGTGGAGGGGGCACCACACACGGCTAAGAGATCAAGAGATCAATTGTTCTGTCTAGAGGTGCCCCCCTGCCCCCGTATATAAAGGACCAGGGGGGAGGCGGCCGGCCAGGGGAGGGCGCGCCTGGGAGGAGTGCTACTCCGACCGGGAGTAGGACTCCCTCTTTTCCTAGTTGGAGTAGGAGGGGGAAAGGAAGGGAAGGAGAGAGGGGGAAGGAAAGGGGGCGCCGCCCCCCCTCCTTGTCCAATTCGGACTAGAGGGGGAGGGTGCGCGCGGCCAGCCCTAGCCGCCCTTCCTCTTCTCCACTAAGGCCCATCTTGGCCCATTAAACTCCCCGGGGGGTTCCGGTAACCCCCCGGTACTCCGGTATATGTCCGAAACTCCCCGAAACCATTCCGGTGTCCGAACATAGTCGTCCAATATATCGATCTTTATGTCTCGACCATTTCGAGACTCCTCGTCATGTCCGTGATCACATCCGGGACTCCGAACAACCTTCGGTACATCAAAACACAAAAATTCATAATACAATCGTCACCGAAACTTTAAGCGTGCGGACCCTACGGGTTCGATAACAATGTAGACATGACCGAGATACGTCTCCGGTCAATAACCAATAGCGGAACCTGGATGCTCATATTGGCTCCTACATATTCTACCAAGATCTTTATCGGTCAAACCGCATAACAACATACGTTGTTCCCTTTGTCATCGGTATGTTACTTGCCCGAGGTTCGATCGTCGGTATCTCAATACCTAGTTCAATCTCGTTACCGGCAAGTCTCTTTACTCGTTCCGTAATATATCATCCCGCAACTAACTCATTAGTTACAATGCTTGCAAGGCTTATAGTGATGTGTATTACCGAGTGGGCCCAGAGATACCTCTCCGACAATCGGAGTGACAAATCCTAATCTCGAAATACGCCAACTCAACAAGTACCTTCGGAGACACCTGCAGAGCACCTTTATAATCACCCAGTTACGTTGTGACGTTTGGTAGCACACAAAGTGTTCCTCCGGTAAACGGGAGTTGCATAATCTCATAGTCATAGGAACATGTATAAGTCATGAAGAAAGCAATAGCAACATACTAAACGATCAAGTGCTAAGCTAACGGAATGGGTCAAGTCAATCACATCATTCTCCTAATGATGTGATCCCGTTAATCAAATGACAACTCATGTCCATGGTTAGGAAACTCAACCATCTTCGATTAACGAGCGAGTCAAGTAGAGGCATACTAGTGACACTATGTTTGTCTATGTATTCACACATGTATTATGTTTCCGGTTAATACAATTCTAGCATGAATAATAAACATTTATCATGAAATAAGGAAATAAATAATAACTTTATTATTGCCTCTAGGGCATATTTCCTTCAGAAACCTCATCAGCACTTCTGATGTTAACCTTGTAGTGTAGCTATTCGGTCGTGGTCATCGAGGGTGATTCCGCCTTAACCACTTCCGATATGACTCTGTGGTGCAACCCCTCAAGTGTGAACCTCGAGGGTGGATCCTCTTACGTTCACCTTGATGATTACATTGAGTGGAATCCGTCAAGGGTGATTCCTTAGGTTTTCCCCTTGGTGTTAGACACACGGTTACTATGGTTACTATGACTTTACCCTGAACCAGGTTACTAAAGACAGGTCGGCCCTGAGGGGTACCCGCACGAGCATAATTGCGAGTGATGTGGAGTCGGGTTGACGTGGAAGGTGCCCGCGAGATACTTACGAGGCATGGCCGGGCATTCTTAGCCCTTGCCGCAAGTCCTCGAGACGGGGCAACGGGGTCACATCTTTCGTGAGTCTCTGCTTGTTACCGCGCATTCCTAATCCACTACGATTTGGATATTTGATCCGAGGGGCCTCTGGCCTGATAGCACTAACCATCACGTGGGCATAGTATGGGCGTTCTGCATCATATGCATCAGCCGAAGCTTAATAGACGTCGGCGACTGAGCGGCGCGCACCGGGTTGGACTGGTAAGCACCTGCTTTTTTGAAGGAGGTAGCTAGGTCTGCTCACCGGCCGCGTATGCAACGTGCAGGAGTTCCCGGGGAGATGGCCCATGACCCCTAGGGGCATAGGTTTAGTCCGGCGTGCTTGACCTCTCTATTAAGCCTAGGTCGGGTTGCGGTGTATTGTTTGGCCGAGGCCGGGCATGACCCAGGAAAGTGTGTCCGGCCGGAGTTAATCGAGCGTGGTGGGTAAGTTGGTGCACCCCTGCAGGGAAGAAAACATCTATTGATAGCCTGTCCTACGGTAACAGACGCTCGGAGTTGTATCACGATCGATACAACTAGAACTGGATGCTGAGGCATGAATTGGATATGTTGCTTCGGGAGTCGAGAAAGGATCCCAGAGTGTTGGTACAACAACATAAATATGACTTATGTTATACTACTCTACTCCCTCCTGTTGCTGCAAGATGGTGGTTTCCAGAAGATGCTAGTCTTCGATAGGACTAGCTTCTCCCCCTCTTATTCTGGCATTCTGCAGTTAGTCCACAGATACTACCCCTTTCATTGATACCGATGCATAAGTAGTGTAGATCCTTGCTTGCGAGTACTTTGGATGAGTACTCACGGTTGCTTTGCTACCCCTTTTCCCCCTTCTTTCTTCTTTCTGGTTGGCGCAACCAGATGGTGGAGCCCAGGATCCAGACGCCACCTTTGACGATGACTGCTACTACACTGAGGGTGCCTACTACTACATGGAGGCCGCCGACGACCAGGAGTAGTTAGGAGGCTCCCAGGCAGGAGGCCTTGCCTTTTCGATCGTTGTTGCTTTTGTGCTAGCCTTCTTAAGGCAAACTTGTCTAACTCATGTCTATACTCAGATATTGTTGCTTCCGCTGACTCTTGTGTTTTCGAGCTTATGTATTCGAGCCCTCGAGGCCCCTGGCTTGTAATATAAAGCTTGTATTATTTTAATTTGTGTCTAGAGTTGTGTTGTGATATCTTCCCGTGAGTCCCTGATCTTGATCATACACATTTGCGTGTATGATTAGTGTACGGTCGAATCGGGGGCGTCACACAAATCTTGTTCTCTCATTACTTTATCCATTCTAAAATACATGACACATTAGAATCGAAGAGTCTTTAAGATGTAAACTTCATTATTTGGTAAATTATTATATTGCTAAAGGGTAGAGAAATTTCCATATAATTTTTTGTAATCCATTAATGCACAACTTGTATTTTATCTGTATACTAGATAACTCTCTGCCCATTATACTAATTCTTCAATCAAGTTGCTCTGAGCTACCACTCACTTCCATCTATTTGTCATGTAGCATGACCGAACTTATCCGCAAAAATAACATGACCAAGCTGACATGGAGAACGTAGTTTTAACATCTGAATTCATTCCTTTCAATGACATGGTGTCTTAAATTTCAAAGAATTAGAAACAACATAATTTGAACAAAAGTGTATTAAAAAACCATTCACCAAAAAAATATAGAAACTCATGAGTCATAGATATTTTCTATGATAGTAAAAACATACATTTGGTCTAAAAATTTATACTAAAAAAGCTATTCCTTACAAATTTTGGGTGATTTTTTCACCAAAATCATGTACGATTGCTAATAAATTAAATTACACTATTTTTTAACTTATCTTCATAAAAAGGGTTGTAGATCTGCGTTTTGGATAATGATGAGGAATAAATTCTCCTGACAATGTTGATCTTAATGTTTCTATAGTAGTAGGAACCTCTGATTTGTGCTAGAACATGCCCTAGTTACTACCATCGAGCCTTCACCTCCCTGCACATCGTGTGCTTGATCTCTTTCTTTTGTTAGTGCAGGCTAACTATGCCCAAATGCTATGGGTGATCATGCCATCAAGTTTGATTTCAATTACAAAAATCTAGTCGATTTCACCTGACATGTTGTGTCAGGAAGACATCGCAACAAAGGTGAGAGACACTTTGTCCAACTGTCGCCGAAGACGGTTCATGTCACATTGTCCTGGACATGCAGCCAAGCGTTGAGACAACTCTTCAAGCAAGCACCAATAAACTAATTAAGTACTAATCCACGTTTTGTCAAAGCTAGTCGGAATCCAATCTTTGACTATGTGCCACATGCAATGAATCATTGAGTGAGTCGGGCCTAACTAGTTGCGAGGGATAACCCACTTCTATACTCCGAAGTACGGTCCAAATGATCAACGGGATCCTCATGTGCCGAGGTTTGACTAAAGAAATAAGGACTGACCTAGTGAAGCGTGAGTATGTGTTGTCTGGGTGACATAGTATGTTCTGGTTGAAGGGTGGTTGTTAGATGTAATTTAGAAAAGTTATTTCTCAATCATTTTAAATGTAACAAAACTTATAACACAAATCTATTTTTAGGAAACTTATAATATAAAGCTGGTTACAATATGTTTATGTAGTAGTTAGCTAGTTATGCAGCTTGTACTTTGCTTTCATTGCTTTTATCAATATATATATACTACTAGATAGTGTATGAATAACTTTGAATATTGATCGTTGGTTGAAGCCAATCCGATGAAAAATAGGTTGCAAATCCTAGCACCATTGCCCGTTGGATATCCATGGTTGAGCTTATTCTCTAGGCACAAATTTCACGATACAAGCACTAATCCTTTATTCTAGGATCTTCCATACTTTAATTATTTAAAAACATTGCAACATTGCTTTACATGAATTACCTTTTTGACTTTATAATTTACAAAAAATGCACAGTATGCACAATCTTCCATAATTTAATTATTTAAAAACAATGCAATATTGCTTTAAATGAATTACCTTTTGTTGACTTTATAATTTACAATGCACAATATGCACAAGCTTCGAAACACAACCACTTCGCTTTGCTCTATAATCATCCATCTTTCATTATCCAAACTTTTTTCTTATTCACTTTTAGTGTATCATTTACAATGCACAATATGCACAAACCACATATCACAAACACTTCTTATTAGTTCTAGACTCTTCCATACTTTAGTTCTTCCACTTTTGTCCTCTTCTAAAATAATTGTCATTCGTTTTTACTTTATGATTTACTTTTTTGTCAATGCTTATGACAACAGTAGCTACTCAAAAATGCAATATGAGATACCTAATGACAAATGTGTTGCATATATTTCGCATGAGTTTCGTGTAGTATTATGCCATGCAGTCTACAAATATTATTGTAATTGATTTTTGTGTGAAACTTGTAATTTGATTTTCAATAAGATAAACTATGAAAACTATATGTATATCTACGCCATGCATATATGACTCTCAATTTACATATTTACCTCTATTATAATGTGGTATGTTGATAATAAATTCATAATATATATGCGATCAATTCATACTTTAGTTATCTATATAAGCTACTTACAATCCCATGTACCTTACTAGTATGGGTTTAAATAGGTAATTAACATCAGTGATGTCAGAGCTAGAACAGGAAGTGCGTGAGGAAAAGGTAAAGTCGTAGGTGGCCGGTCAATTGGTGGGTGTGAACCACGATCAACGACTAACCTATGAGCATGGCCGGTCGACCAGCAAATTGGTTTTTAGCTCGAGGTGCACACGAGCCACTTCTGTCAGCACTCTGAACACGATAGATCAAGTTGGTATTGGTATAATAGGACCTGGCGAGAATCCTCAGCTCTTGGTTTTAATAACACAGATTCCAAGTCTTTGCTCGTTGGAGTCGTCCAAGTGCGCGACAGCTTTTGGTTTTGATGGTAAAGATTCCAACTCCCAAGTCTTCTCTATGTGAGGATCATCGATGTCATGTTATTTTTGTCATGCAGATGAAGTCGTCGCCAAGCAAAGCAGCGCACGCGCCTACCGGTAATCATAAACATACAGAAATTCTGGAAAATACAGTCAGAGTAATTTTTATATTACATTTTTTTTAAACATAAGTTACAAGTTTGCAAAGTTACTTGCGATGGAGACAGGAGTTGAAAACTTTGTGAGCTATTTCTTTTGGTAGTAATACAGATTCCAACTCTTCATTAGCTAGTCTCATCAAAATATTCAACACTGTGCTCATCATCGATGTTACTACAGAGAAGTCGCCGGGGAGACGAAACAACGTTCACACACCGTGGTTCTTTTTAGGGGAAGAAGCCCTGCAGCGCAGGATTCAAATGGACGCGTGTTTTGCCCGTTTTTCGTCTGATCGCCACTTTAGCCGCTATCTAGCCTTGTTTGCGCCGTTCTGACCAGTGCACCAAACTAGCCGACCAATTGGTCCGGCTAGGCCATTTTGCTGTCAAATTTTATCAAATTAAATATTATATACATATAAATCAAATGAACAAATAAAAATAAAACCTTGCTCGGGATTACACAAATGTGTCAAATAGTTTTTTATTACAACATAATAAATAAAATCGCATAGTTTACAACCAAATGAATTTGAAATTGTAACAAATACATTGAAAGGAAAAGAGCGGATATATCTATTAGTTGCCTATGTGAGTCCACATATGCTCAGCCAAATTATTTTGAAGTTGAATATGAGTTATCCAATCACACATTTCTTGATGAAATTGGGTGAGTTGTGCATATGTTGCCACTCTACACACAGGCTCAATGTTCTCACCCTAGAAATCAAACCCTTTGTCAAAGAGGTTGTCATCATGTTAACCCACTACGATCATGTTGTGCATGATCACACAACATGTCATCATCTCTCACATCTTTTGAGTGCTCCATGTTCTAACAGGGTGCCGAACAATAGCCTCCGTCATGAATTAACAGGTTTCTTGTAGTGCTCGGCATTATGGTGAAGATCTTTTGATTCGATGACCTGCATTTCTAAGGGTTCATCCTTGGCTAAGTACGTTCATCGCTCAAGGCTTTCCTTTTTTATTGAACCGGAATACTCTCTATTCCATTCTTTAGTATGAAGGACTCAAGGGGCATTGAGATATCTTTATTGGTAATCATGTTCGTGTGAATATAATGTTTTTGTTGCGGGTTGAATAGAAGTTATTTAATATCATATGAATCTTTTTTCCTTTTGTGGGGATATCATATGAATCTTTAAAAGACATTATTATCATTCTTATAGGAGTTACTTTGTATCTTTTCGGATATTTGATTTAATGGTTACGTGTATGAATAAAATTGTAGGCGTTTGTCAAAACAAAAAATAGTAACCTTTGCAAGGATTTCTCGCGGAGAAAAAACTAGTGGATGAGATAACAAACGGACGCTACGGACAAACGCTCTCTACACGCTGGCTGCTGGGTGCTGGCATGAAATTGTCTTCCCCCACGATCGAGCACCACTCCAAACTCAACTATAAAACGATATAAAAATAAAAAGATAAGGCCAAATTGCCCCTGCAAACGTCACAGTTGCGGTGGCTCTGTCCGGCAAACAACGATCGACGAGTCCAAACTTACGCACGTCACCCCTTGCCGCTGTCAGTACGACGACGCTGTGGCAACCAGGTCGTGGTAGAACGCGCGGAACGCCTCCATCTCACCGCGCGGCAGCGCCAGCCCGACCTCGATGCCGCCGTCCCCGTCCCGGCCGCTCTCCGCCAGCGCCAGCGCGCCCGTCCGCTCCACCGAGACGATCTCCACCTTCCGGGGCCGTCCCCACGGCGCTCCCAGATCCGTCGCCGCGTACACGCCCAGCTTCGGCGACCCGGCCACGGTCACCGCGCGCGCCGACGCGTACTCCCGCACCAGCCGCACCCAACCGCGCGCGTCCCGGAACACCCGCCCCTGCTCCGCGAGCCCCTCGATCGCCCGCCAGATCGCCGCCGAGGCCGTGGCCGCGGTGAGGCCGCCGCTCGGCTTCGCCTCCTCCTCCTTCCCCACGCGGCAGAGCCCCAGGCAGTTGCCGAAGTAGTTTCCCGGCACCGGCGGGGTCGCGCGGGGCTTGCACCCGGTCACGAACCCCGAAGCTGGCGCTGCTGCCGCGCGCGTGCACGATGCCTGTCCAGACAGCACCGAAAGCCAGCGCGTAGGGCGAACCGCCGCGCCGTGGTCTCCGACTCCACCTGCCTTCCGAGCCCACGGAGCAGCTTCTCCGTGAACCGGAACGTCGCGAGGCCAGCGGCGCCCGGACGTTGACCGAGGTCCCAGCCGTGGAGCCGCTTGCCGCCGGCCGCCTCGTGAGCCCGGTGGTCGCGGAGAAACACCTCGCGGAGCCCGTTCTCGTCTCGCACGACGCTGCGGTCGAGCAGCGGGGGCGCGTCCACCGCGGCCCACTTCCCGCCGCACCCGGGGCCGAGGCGGTGGATGGCGGCCCACGTCCTCATGAAGTGCACGTAGCTGGAACCGTCGGCCACGGCGTGGTGCAGCGTCGTGCCAATGCACAAACCGGCGTGAGGGAACACGGTGAGCTGGACGGCAAATACGTCCTGAGTTCTGCATCGAGAGCCGCCGCCGCCGCCGTGTCTCGGCAGCGAAGGCAGCAGCGGACGGAGCCTCGCGGTGTCGCGCGCGTGGTCGCCGGCGAGGTCCTGGAAGTCATCGCCGCCGACCGCAACCGTGAGGCGGACAGAGTCGCCGTCCGAGAACACGACCTCGGGCGCCCCGGCCTCCGGTATGCTGCACACCAGCGTCCCGGCCAAGGGATAGAAGTGGTGCAGCGCGGCGGCCAGGGACTTCTCGAACAGGCGCAGCTCGTGGAGGAGGAACTCGGGTGCGCCGAGGGGGTCGGCGTTGTCGTAGAAGAAGAGGCGCTGCACGGGCGGGACGTCCCAGAAGACGAGGTCGAAGAAGGTGAGCGGCAGTGTCTGTGGCTTCACGGCCGGTGGCAACGGCGATGGCAACGGCGACGGCGAGACCTGGCACTGCTCCATGACCGTCACAGGGTTAAGTGGCCCGGGCGCCATGGCGGTCGACCTGACTTCTTACTTCTGACTATCGATTCCGGCCTGCCTTTCCTCGTAGCCGATGCGTAGTGGAGCCTTTTAATATCCTGCTACACGCCCATTGCATATCAGAATCGATCAGCGAGATGGACAAGACCCAGCAGTTAGGTTAGTAGCATATTGATCGTTCAGTTTATTGCTATTGCTTTTTTCATGTCAAATATATATTCCTTCGACTATAAGATTATGCAACTTCCGGATACCGGAGGAATACCTTGTGTGCTATCAAACGTCACAACGTAACTGGGTGATCAAAAAGATGCTCTACAGGTATCTCCGAAGGTGTTTATTGAGTTGGCATAGATCGGGATTAAGATTTGTCACTCCGAGTATCGGAGAGGTATCTCTGGGCCCTGTCGGTAATAGACATCATAAGCTTGCAAGCAAATAACTAAGGAGTTAGTTGCGGGATGATGTATTACGGAACGAGTAAAGAGACTTGCCGGTAACGAGATTGAACTAGGTATGAATATACCGACGATCGAATCTTGGGCAAGTAACATACCGACAGACAAAGGGAATTACGTATGTTGTCATAACGGTTCGACCGATAAAGATCTTCGTAGAATATGTAGGAACCAATATGGGCATCCAGGTTCCGCTAATGGTTATTGACCGGAGAGGTGTCTCGATCATGTCTACATAGTTGTCGAACCTGTAGGGTTCGCACGCTTAACGTTCGTTGACGATATAGTGTTATATGAGTTATATGATTTGGTGACCGAATGTTGTTCGGAGTCCCGGATGAGATCATGGACATGACGAGGAGTCTCGAAATGATCGAGAGGTAAAGATTGATATATAGGACGATGGTATTCGGACACCGGAAGAGTTTCGGAGTGCACCGGGTAGTCATCGGGTCGCCGGAAATGGTTCCGGACACCCCCGGTAAGTGTATGGGCCAAAGGATGGGACAGACCAGCCCACTAGGGGGCTGGCACGCCCCTCTTCTTGGCAGGCTGGCCCTAGGGGAAGGAAAGAGGAGGGGTGCCCCCTCCTGCCTTTTCCCTCCCCGTGAGAGAAAGGAAAGGAGGCGCCTCCTCCTCCTGCCTTCCTCCCGCACTCATATATGGAAGGGGGCGCGGCTTGGGGAAGTCTCCTAGTAGGATTCGGCTCTACTTGGGGCGCCCCTTGGCCTCTCCTCTCTCCCCCACCTATATATATGTGGGAGGGGGCGCCACACATAACGACGACAATTGTATAGCCGTGTGTGGCGCCCCCTCCACCGTTTACACTCTCGGTCATATTTTCGTAGTGCTTAGGCGAAGCACGGCAGAGATAGCATCAGCATCACCGTCACCACGCCGTCGTGCTGCCGGAACTCATCCACTACCTCGCCGTCTTGCTGGATCAAGAAGGCGTGGACGTCACCGAGCTGAACGTGTGCTGAACGCGGAGGTGTCGTACGTTCGCTACTCGATCAGTTGGATCGCGAAGAAGTTCGACTACATCAACTGCGTCACGAAACACTTCCGCTTACGATCTACGAGGGTACGTAGATACACTCCCCCTTTTGTTGCTATGCATCTCCATGGATAGATCTTGCGTGTGCGTAGAAATTCTTTTGTTTTTCGTGCCACGTTTTCCAACAGTGGCATTCGAGCCAAATCTATGCGTAGTTGATAAGCACGAGTAGAACACAAAGAGTTGTGGATGGTGATAGTCATACTGCTTACCACCAATGTCTTATTTTGATTCGGGGGTATTGTAAGATGAAGTGGCCCAGAACAACCTTACATGTCCACGTACATGAGACCGGTTCCACCGACAGACATGCAACTAGTTTTGCATAAATGTGGCTGACGGGTGTCTGTTTCTCCTACTTTAGTTGAATCAAATTTGGCAGCGGCCGGTCCTTGAAGAAGGTTAAAACAACAAACTTGGTAAATCACCGGTATGGTTTTTGTCGTAGGTAAGAACGGTTCTTGCTAGAATCCCGTAGCGGCCACGTAAAAATTGCAACAACAAAGTAGAGGACGTCTAACTTGTTTTTGCAGGGTATGTTGTGATGTGATATGGTCAAGGCATGATGTGATATACGTTATTGTATGAGATGATCATGTTTTGTAATTTATCGGCAACCGGCGGGAGCCTTATGGTTGTCTCTTTATTGTATGAGATGCAATCGCCATGTAGTTGCTTTACTTTATCGCTATGCGTTAGCAATCATTGTAGAAGCAATAGTTGGCGAGACAACCCTGACGCAACGATGGAGATCAAGGTGTCAAGCCGGTGACGATGGAGATCATGACGATGCTTTGGAGATGGAGATCAAAAGCACAAGATAATGATGGCCATATCATGTCACATATTTTGATTGCATGTGATGTTTATCCTTTATGCATCTTATTTTTCTTAGAACAGCGGTAGCATTATAAGATGATCCCTTCACTAAATTTCAAGATAAAAGTGTTCTCCCCGAGTATGCACCGTTGCTAAAGTTCGTCATTTCGAAGCACCTCGTGATGATCGGGTGTGATAGACTCTACGTTCACATACAATGGGTGTAAGACAGTTTTGCACATGCAGAATACTTGGGTTAAACTTGACGAGCCTAGCATGTACAGACATGGTCTCGGAACACTGGAGACCGAAAGGTCAAACGTGAGTCATATAGTAGATATGATCAACATAGAGAGGTTCACCATTGATGACTACCCCATCTCACGTGATGATCGGACATGGGTTAGTTCATTTGGATCACGTATCACTTAGATAACTTGAGGGATGTTTATTTAAGTGGGAGTCCATAAGTAATTTGATTAGTTGAACCTAATTTATCATGAACTTAGTCCTGATAGTATTTGCATATCTATGTTGTAGATCAATGGCCCGTGCTACCGTTCCCCTGAATTTTAATGCATTCCTAGAGAAAGCTAAGTCGAAAGATGATGGTAGCATTTACACGGACTGGGCCCGTAACTTAGGATTATCCTCATTGTTGCATAGAAGAATTATGTCCTTGATGCACCGCTAGGTGACAGCCCTACTGCAGGAGCTGATGCAGATGTTATGAATGTTTGGCAAGCTCGATCTGATGACTACTCAATAGTTCAGTGTGCCATGCTTTGGCTTAGAACCGGGACTTCAAAGACATTTTGAACATCATGGAGCATATGAGATGTTCCAAGAGTTAAAGTTAATATTTCAAGCAAATGCCCGGGTTGAGAGATATGAAGTCTCCAACAAGTTCTATAGCTGCAAGATGGAGGAGAATAGTTCTGTCGGTGAACACATACTCAAAATGTCTAGGTATCATAACCACTTGACTTAGCTGGGAGTTGATCTTCCAGTTGATAGTGTTATTGACAGAGTTCTTCAATCACTGCCACCAAGCTACAAAGGCTTCATGATGAACTATAACATGCAAGGGATGAATATAACGATTCCTGAGCTCTTTGCAATGCTTAAGGCCGCGGAGGTAGAAATCAAGAAGGGGCATCAAGTGTTGATGGTTAACAAGACCACTAGTTTCAAGAAAAAGGGCAAGGGAAAGAAAGGAAACTTCAAGAAGAATGGCAAGCAAGTTGCCACTCCCGGGAAGAAGTCCAAAGCTGGACCTAAGCCTGAAACTGAGTGCTTCTACTGCAAGGGAAATGGTCACTGGAGCGGAACTGCCCCAAGTATTTGGCGGATAAGAAGGATGGCAAAGTGAACAAAGGTATATGTGATATACATGTTACTGATGTGTTCCTTACTAATGCTCGTAGTAGCGCCTGGGTATTTGATACTGGTTCGGTTGCTCATATTTGTAACTCAAAACAGGAGCTGCGGAGTAAACGAAGATTGGCTAAGGACGAGGTGACGATGCGCGTCGGAAATGGTTCCAAGGTCGATGTGATCGCCGTCGGCACGCTAACTCTACATCTACCTTCGGGATTAGTTTTAGACCTCAATAATTTTTATTTGGTGCCCTCGTTGAGGATGAACATTATATCTGGATCTTGTTTATTGCGAGACGGTTATTCATTTAAGTCAGAGAATAATGGTTGTTCTATTTATATGAATAATATCTTTTAGGGTCATGCACCCTTGAAGAGTGGTCTATTCTTGTTGAATCTCGATTATAGTGATACACATATTCATAATATTGATGCCAAAAGATGCAAAGTTCATAATGATAGTGCAACATACTTTTGGCACTGCCGTTTAGGTCATATTGATGTAAAGCGCATGAAGAAACTCCATACAGATGGACTTTTGGAGTCACTTGATTATGAATCACTTGACACTTGCGAACCATGACTCGTGGGCAAGATGACTAAAACTCCGTTCTCCGGAACAATGGAGCGAGCTAATGACTTATTAGAAATAATACATACCGATGTATGTGGTCCGATGAGTGTTGAAGCACACAGCGGGTATCGTTATTTTCTGACCTTCACAGCTGATTTGAGTAGGTATGGGTATATCTACTTGATGAAACACAAGTTTGAAACATTTGAAAAGTTCAAAGAATTTCAGAGTGAAGTGGAGAATCATCGTAACAAGAAAATAAAGTTTCTACGATCTGATCACGGAGGCGAATATACGAGTTTGGCCTTCATTTAAAACAATGTCGAATTGTTTCACAACTCACGCCACCTGGAACACCACAGCGTAATGGTGTGTCCGAACGCCGTAACCGTACTTTATTAGATATGGTGTGTTCTATGATGTCTCTTACCGATTTACCACTATCGTTTTGGGGTTATGCATTAGAGATAGCTGCATTAATGTTAAATAGGGCACCGTCTAAATCCGTTGAGACGACACTGTATGAACTGTGGTTTGGCAAGAAACCTAAGCTGTCGTTTCTTAAAGTTTGGGGATGCGACGCTTATGTCAAAAGGCTTCAGCCTGATAAGCTCGAGCCTAAATCGGAGAAGTGCGTCTTCGTAGGATACCCTAAAGAAACTATTGGGTACACCTTTGATACGTCTCCAACGTATCTATAATTTTTGACTGTTCCATGCTATTATATTATCTGTTTGGATGTTTTATATGCATTGATATGCTTTTTTATATTATTTTTGGGACTAACCTATTAACCTAGAGACCAGTGCCAGTTTCTGTTTTTTTCCTTGTTTTTGAGTTTTACAGAAAAGGAATATCAAACGGAGTCCAAATGATCTGAAAATTTACGGTGATTTTTTTGGACCAAAAGAGACCCCCGAAGCATCGGAGCTGGACCAGAAGAGTCCTGAGGTGTCCACAAGCCAGGGGGCTTGCCCTACCCCCTGGGTGCGCCCTAAGGGCTTGTGGGCCCCTCGGGTACCTCCTTGACTTGTTTCCGATGCCAAAAATTCTTATAAATATAGAAACCTCCGAAAAGAACCCTAGATGGGAAGTTCCGCAGCCGCAAGCCTCTGTAGCCATGAAAAACCAATCGGGACCCCGTTCCGGCACCCTGCCGGAGGGGGAAACCATCACCAGAGGCCATCTTCATCATCCCGGAGATCTCCATGACGAGGAGGGGGAGTAGTTCACCCTCGGGGCTGAGGGTATGTACCAGTAGCTATGTGTTTGATCTCTCTCTCTCTCTCTCTCGTGTTCTTGATTTGGCACAATCTTGATGTACCGCGAGCTTTGTTACTATAGTTGGATCATATCATGTTTCTCCCCCTCTATCTTCTTGTGATGAATTGAGTTTTACCTTTGAAGTTTCACTATTATCGGATTGAATACTTCTATGGATTTGAGAACACTTGATGTATGTCTTGCATGGGATACCCGTGGTGACAATGGGGTGTTCTATTGATTCACTTGATGTATGTTTTGGCACTCAACTCGCGGATTCCTGAGGTGACATTGGGGTAATCTATGCATAGGGGTTGATGCACGTTTTTGTCCTTGTTTCTCCGGTAGAAATCTTGGGGCACTCTTTGAAGTTCTTTGTGTTGGATTGAATATTATGAATCTGAAATTGTTTGATGCATATCGTATAATTGAACCACGGATACTTGTGGTGACATTGGAGTATCTAGGTGACATTAGGGTTGATTGATGTGTGTCATATGGTGTTATTTTACTACGAACTATAGGGCTGTTTGTGAAACTTATAGGAATAGCTCAATGGATTGATCGGAAAGAATAACTTTGAGGTGGTTTCGTACCCTACAAGCAATTTCATCTTATGTTCTCCATGATAGGAACTTTGGAGTGACTCTTTGTCGCACGTTGAGGGATTTCCGTATGATTCAATTTTGTTATCATTGTTGAGAGACTTTATACTAGTGAAAGTATGAACCCTAGGCCTTGTTTTCAAGCTTTGCAATACCGTTTTTGCTCACTTTTGTTACTAGTTACCTTGCTGTTTTTATATTTTCAGATTACAAAAACCTATATCTACTATCCATATTACAATTGTATCACCATCTCTTCGCCGAACTAGTGCACATATACAATTTACCATTGTATTCGGTGTGTTGGGGACACAAGAGACTCTTTGTTATTTGGTTGCAGGGTTGTTTGAGAAAGACCATCTTCATCCTACGCCTCGCACGGATTGATAAACCTTAGGTCATCCACTTGAGGGAAATTTGCTACTGTCCTACAAAACTATGCGCTTGGAGGCCCAACACGAGTCTACAAGAAGAAGGTTGCGTAGTAGACATCAACCTTCTACCACAGATCCGAAGGCAAGATCTTTGTTGCTAAGAATGGATCCTTTCTAGAGAAGGAGTTTCTCTCGAAAAAAGTGAGTGGGAGGAAAGTAGAACTTGATGAGGTAATTGTACCTTCTCTCGAATTGGAGAGTAGCACATCACGGAAAACCATTCCCGTGATGCCTACACCAACTAGTGAGGAAGCTAATGATAATGATCATGAAACTTCAGATAAAGTTACTACTGAACTTCGTAGGTCAACCAAAGCACGTCCGCACTAGAGTGGTACGGTAATCCTGTCCTGGAAGTCATATTACTAGACCAAGGGAAACCTACGAACTATGAAGAAGCTATGATGAGCCCGGATTCCGACAGATGGCTTGAGGCCATGAAATTTGAGATAGGATCCATGTATGAGGACAAAGTGTGCAAGCTCCAGCGATCCATCTATGGATTGGTGCAAGCATCTCGGAGTTAGAATTTACGCTTTGACGAGGTAATCAAAGCATATGGATTTATACAGACTTACGGTGAAGCCTGTATTTACAAGAAAGTGAGTGGGAGCTCTGTAGCATTTCTGATATTATATGTGGATGACATATTGTTGATTGGAAATGATATAGAATTTCTGGATAGCATAAAAGGATACTTGAATAAGAATTTTTTCAATGAAAGACCTCGGTGAAGCTGCTTATATATTGGGCACAAAGATCTATAGGGATAGATCGAGATGCTTAATAGGACTTTCACAAAGCACATACCTTGACAAAGTTTTAAAGAAGTTCAAAATGGATCAGTCAAAGAAAGGGTCCTTGCTTGTGTTACAAGGTGTGAAATTGAGTCAGACTCAAAGCCCGACCACTTCAGAAGATAGAGAGAAAATGGAAGTCATTCCCTATGCCTCAGCCATATATAGGTTCTATCATGTATGCTATGCTGTGTACCAGACCTGATGTGTGCCTTGCCATAAGTTTGGCAGGGAGGTACCAAAGTGATCCAGGAGTGGATCACTGGACAGCGGTCAAGAACATCCTAAAGTACCTGAAAAGGCCCAAGGATATCTTTCTTGTTTATGGAGGTGACAAAGAGCTCGTCGTAAATGGTTACGTCAATGCAAGCTTTGACACTGATCCGGATGACTCTACGTCACAAACTAGATCGTATTTATATTGAATGGTGGATCTGTCAGTTGGTGTAGTTCCAAGCAAAGCGTCGTGGCGGGATCTACATGTGAAGCGGAGTACATAGCTACTTCGGAAGCAGCAAATGAAGGAGTTCATATCCGATCTGGGTGTAATACCCAGTGCATCAGGTCCAATGAAAATCTTTTATGACAACACTGGAGCAATTGCCTTGGCGAAGGAATCCAGGTTTCACAAGAGAACCAAACACATCAAGAGACGCTTCAACTCCATTCGTGAACAGGTCAAGGATGGAGACATAGAAGTTTGCAAATACATACAGATCTGAATGTTGAAGACCCGTTGACTAAGCCTCTTCCACGAGCAAAACACGATCAACACCAAGACTCCATGGGTGTTAGAATCATTATTATGTAATCTAGATTATTGACTCTAGTGCAAGTGGGAGACTGAAGGAAATATGCCCTAGAGGCAATAATAAAGTTGTTATTTATATTTCCTTATTTCATGATAAATGTTTATTATTCATGCTAGAATTGTATTAATCGGAAACTTAGTACATGTGTGAATACATAGACAAAACAGAGTGTCCCTAGTATGCCTCTACTTGACTAGCTCGTTGATCAAAGATGGTTATGTTTCCTGACCATAGACATGTGTTGTCATTTGATAAACGGGATCACATCATTAGAGAAATGATGTGATGGACAAGACCCACCCGTTAGCTTAGCATAATGATCGTTTAGTTTTATTACTATTGCTTTCTTCATGACTTATACATGTTCCTCTGACTATGAGATTATGCAACTCTCGAATAGCGGAGGAACACCTTGTGTGTTATCAAACGTCACAACGCAACTGGGTGATTATAAAGATGCTCTACAGATATCTCCGAAGGTGTTTGTTGGGTTGGCATAGATCAAGATTAGGATTTGTCACTCCGTGTATCGGAGAGAGGTATCTCTGGGCCCTCTCGGTAATGCACATGACTATAAGCCTTGCAAGCAATGTGACTAATGAGTTAGTTGTGGGATGATGCATTACGGAATGAGTAAAGAGACTTGCCGATAACGAGATTGAACTAGGTATGATGATACCGACGATCGAATCTCGGGCAAGTAACATACCGATGACAAAGGGAACAACGTATGTTGTTATGCGGTTTGACCGATAAAGATCTTCGTAGAATATGTAGAAGCCAATATGAGCATCCAGGTTCCGCTATTGGTTATTGACCGGAGATGTGTCTCGGTCATGTCTACATAGTTCTCGAACCCGTAGGGTCCGCACGCTTAACGTTCGATCACGATTTGTATTATGAGTTATGTGTTTTGGTGACCGAAGTTTGTTCGGAGTCCCGGATGAGATCACAGACATGACGAGGAGTCTCGAAATGGTTGAGAGGTAAAGATTGATATATTGGAAGGTTATATACGGACATCGGAATGGTTCCGACAAGGTTCGGGATTTTTCGGAGTACCGGGAGGCTACCGGAACCCCCCAAGAAAGTTAATGGGCCTAATGGGCCATAGTGGAGGAGAGGAGGCAGGCCACGGGAGGTGGCGCACGCCCCCCCTTGCCCAATCCGAATTGGACAAGGGGAGGGGGCTCGGCCCCCCTCTTTCCTTCTCCTTCTCCCTCCTTTCCCCTTTCCCCCTCTCCGTTGGAAGGGGGCCGAATCCTACTAGGAACGGAGTCCTAGTAGGACTCCCCCCTCTTGGCGCGCCCCCCTTGGGCCGGTCTCCTCCTCCCCCCTCCTTTACATACGGGCAGGGGGCACCCCAAAGGCACAACAGTTGTTTCTTAGCCGTGTGTGGTGCCCCCTCCACAGTTTACGCCTCCGGTCATAGTGTCGTAGTGTTTAGGCCAAGCCCTGCACAGAGCACATCACTAACACCGTCGCCACGCCGTCGTGGTGATGGAACTCTCCCTCGATCCTCTACTGGATCAAGAGTTCGAGGGATGTCATCGAGCTGAACGTGTGCTGAACACGGAGGTGTCGTACGTTCGGTACTTGGATCGGTTGGATCATGAAGACGCTCGACTACATCAACCGCGTTAACATAACGCTTCCGCTTTCGGTCTACGAGGGTACGTGGACACACTCTCCCCCTCTCGTTGATATGCATCTCCTAGATAGATCTTGCGTGATCGTAGGAAATTTTTTGAAATTGCATGCTACGTTCCCCAACATGGGCGTGCCCGGGCCGCCCCATATCCACCGTATATTTGGGCTGGATATGAGGGGTTCCGGTCAACCCGGGCATTTGTCCGTAGTTTGAGAGTCCAATTGGGTCGATATTTTGTGACCGGTCATTAACCGGATGGCCTGCCAGGGCGTTTGAGACGGGTATGAGAGACCCGGCTATAGATACTCTAAGGGCATCTCTAACGTCGACCCACAAATTTTATCCCTCATCCATCCGCGGATAGGGATCAGTCCGTGGACATGGCGGGAGACCGCAATTCAACCGAGCCGCATACACTTTAAACATTTTTTAAACAAACCGGATGAAATTCATGCAAACATGCCGGATTTCATATACATGATGGATTTCATTACATTTACATCAACTAAGCGGTGCTCGTCCGACTCTAAAGGTATAATTAGTAACTAATCTAAATGATCGCCGGTGTCCGTTCCCCGTATTCGGCCATGAGCCCCGAGAACTGAAGCTTTACCTTCTCCAGTTCCGTTTCGGTACTCTCCAGGTCTGCCTCCGTAACCTCTGCCTCCGAAGACTCGGGAAGTCACGTTTTCCGCCCCCACGTCGCCGCCAAGCGACTAATCGCTCGCTAGTGCTCAGCTCACCAAGCTTAGATCGACGAGAGGGGACGAGCGGTGGCCTTCTTGGGACCCGAGCGGCGGTGACCTACCGTGCACTACTCTTCCTCGCTGTAGGCGGTGCCTGCGGACGTGCCGGCTTCATGATCATGGTGGCGGGGCCGGCGATGTCGTCCTTGTCGTCGGTCTTGCCCAACACCGCCTCGTCGTGGCAGAGGAATCAGAGGCAGATGATTGCGGCTATGGCCAAGGCAGTAGTTTATATTGTAATAGTGGGCGGTAGAGGGACGGACGGGTGGTGTCGAAGTAGGCGCCTCGGCAACTGTGTCTCATTAATGTTGGCGGTAGACGGACAGACTGGCGGCCGTTGTGTCGTTTGAATGTGGAGCAGTGGCCTGTATCGGGAAGCGATGCGGGCCGCGCTCTTTCAGTTGGCGCGCCGCTTCAATGCCGACGCCAGTGAGCGGTCGCGTCCACTCTGGCCGGGCATGAATGCGGACACTGACGCTCTGAAGCAACACTAGTCGTTTCGGGCGAAAAGCGCGCATGGGCAAGGGAGGGGGTTTGGGTGGGCCAGCGCGATCAGAAGTGGGCTTGTTTGCTGCTCAGACGCCCGCAAAGCCCCTATGTTTGTCTCCGGTTTGCGAGAAAAAGGACGCCCAGACCGTGTCACGGACCGATACAGACCCATGTTGGATGGCTTCCATGGTCCAGATTGATGCGGGCGATTTGAGGGTCGGAGTTGAAGATGCCCTAATGCCCCCTCCAATTGAAAATTAGCAATCCCATTGAAAAATCTTGCTGAGAAGCTTACAACTTGGATGGAATTTAAAATCGTTTGGATATGACTTGGGCAAATCCATTGAACTCCCAACTTCGACATACATCGAGGCTAAATGTAGCCATTGGGATATGCACATCTGGTTACAACCGCGTCAACATAATGCAGAACTATAACCATTTGCCCCTAGTCAGGAACATTAGCATACTCTTCAAAACAACAAACAGAAACCATCACCTCCAATTTCAACAATTCATTTTACCGTGACCCACAAAAGGGCACTAAACATCATTTCTTTAAAGTATTGTAGGAGTCGGCGTAGTTTGTAACACAGCAAGGTACTTTTTTCTGGAGCTACCATTTTGTTATTTGTAGGATCTTCTGTTAGCATAATCTACTTTATTTTCTCATTTTGCTCTACAAAAAATTTGACAACTCTCAAAATTTGCCTTTGTTCTTAGGGGCTGTTCGGATTTGTGCCAATAAAAGTCGAGCCAAAAAAACTAGCGTTTACTGCGAGCTGGGCAACTGATTGGATGGTCAGGAGTAATGACGATGAAGCCTACGCGCTGTCTCCGTGAGGCCTCTTTGGAGGGGTGCGTGTGGGGTATCTGTGTGCCTGCACAGTGGTTGTGATGTTTTCACCTGGTTTCCATTAGTAACTGGGCAATCTGGTTTTCGCTTGGTTCTCTATAATTAGCCGAGTAACTCTCACTACTAGGAAATACCTTATAGGTAGATGCTTACTAGTGGCGCGGGTAACAGCGCCACACTGCTGCTACTTATTAGTAGCGTGGAATATAGACCCGCGCTGCTACTAAGTTGATAGTAGTAGCGCGGGGTATCAAACCCACGCTGCTACTAACTGGTCCCCACCGTGCACCCCGGACAGGCCATAGTAGTAGCGTGGGGTATAGACCCCGCGCTGCTACTAAGTTGATAGTAATAGTGCGGGGTATAAACCACATGCCGCTACTAAGTGGTGTGCATCGTGGCCCCCGGGACAAACCATAGTAGTGGCGTGGGGTATAAACCCCGCACTACTACTAAGTACAGAGTTATTTAACATACCTGAAATCCTCATCTCCTCCCCCGAGTCCCTCCTCTCTCTCGTCCCTCTCCCCCTCTTCATAGGCTCTCCTATGGCGCTCGTGCCCATGCGTGCCTCCTACATGGCGCCCAATGAGGCTGCCGCCTCGCGCCCCTGGTGTCCAGGAGCTCGCCATTCTTCCCCCACGCCTCCATGCCACCACACCGGAGAACCTCACCACCGGCGACCAACCCTGGTGCTCTCTCCATCTCCTTCCTCTAGCTCTCGTTTCTCTTTTTCCCTCTCCCCCTCTGGTTTGACTCACTCTCCCATGTCCATGCCCGTGCAGGTCATCTCCATGGACAGGAGCTCTCCGCCTTGGCCGCGAAGAGGAGCCCCACACCCCCGACTTGCTCTGCCCTGGATTCGGTCCCTGTCCAGCAGCCGCTGCTAGATCTGGTCTACCCTTGCCCGTCTGCACCTCCGACGACCCCTTCCGTTGCTGGATCGAACAATTGCAGCCATTGACAACATGCACGGGATCGATATTTTTTTGTCTTTTTAATTAATAGTAGTAGCACGTGTTACAAACTCGCGCTACAACTAATTAGTAGTAGCGCGGGTGGCACCCGCGCTACTACTAACACACATAGTACTAGCGCGGGGTGGCACCCTGCTACTACTATCCAGTTAGCTGTAGCGCCCTAGTAGTGCGCGGGCATCCGCACTACTACTAGCTGTTTAACCCGCTCTGCTGGTAGGCCTTTCCCTAGTAGTGTCTGTTGGAAATATGCCCTAGAGGCAATAATAAATAGGTTATTATTATATTTCCTTGTTCATGATAAACGTTTATTATCCATGCTAGAATTGTATTGATAGGAAACTCAGATACATGTGTGGATACATAGACAACACCATGTCCCTAGTAAGCCTCTAGTTGACTAGCTCGTTGATCAATAGATGGTTACGGTTTCCTGACCATGGACATTGGATGTCATTGATAACGGGATCACATCATTAGGAGAATGATGTGATGGACGAGACCCAATCCTAAGCCTAGCACAAGATCGTGTAGTTCGTTTGCTCAGAGCTTTTCTAATGTCAAGTTTCATTTCCTTAGACCATGAGATTGTGCAACTCCCGGATACCGTAGGAATGCTTTGGGTGTACCAAACGTCACAACGTAACTGGGTGACTATAAAGGTGCACTACAGGTATCTCCGAAAGTGTCTGTTGGGTTGGCACGAATCGAGACTGGGATTTGTCACTCCGTGTAAACGGAGAGGTATCTCTGGGCCCACTCGGTAGGACATCATCATAATGTGCACAATGTGACCAAGGAGTTGATCACGGGATGATGTGAGTTACGGAACGAGTAAAGAGACTTGCCGGTAACGAGATTGAACAAGGTATCGGGATACCGACGATCGAATCTCAGGCAAGTAACATACCGATAGACAAAGGGAATTGCATACGGGATTGATCGAATCCCCGACATCGTGGTTCATCCGATGAGATCATCGTGGAACATGTGGGAGCCAACATGGGTATCCAGATCCCGCTGTTGGTTATTGACCGGAGAATGTCTCGGTCATGTCTGCATGGTTCCCGAACCCGTAGGGTCTACACACTTAAGGTTCGATGACGCTAGGGTTATAGGGAAAATATGTACGTGGTTACCGAATGTTGTTCGGAGTCCCGGATGAGATCCCGGACGTCACGAGGAGTTCCGGAATGGTCCGGAGGTAAAAGATTTATATATGGGAAGTCCTGTTTTGGTCACTGGAAAAGTTTTGGGTGTTATCGGTAATGTACCGGGACCACCGGGAGGGTCCCGGGGGTCCACCAAGTGGGGCCACCAGCCACAGAAGGCTGCGTGGGCCAAGTGTGGGAGGGGACCAGCCCCAGGTGGGCTGGTGCGCCCACCCCACCAAGGCCCAAGCGCATGGGAGAGTGGGAGGGGGCAAACCCTAGGTCCAGATGGGCCTTGAGGCCCACCCTAGTGGCGCCCCCCCTCTCCTCCCCTTGGCCGCCCCCTTGGATGGGATCTAGGGCTGGCCGCCTCCTCTTGGGGTGGGAACCCTAGAGGGGGCGCAGCCCCCTCCCCCCCTATATATAGTTGAGGTTTGGGCTGCCATAGACACGAGAACGTCTCTCTTTCGGCGCAGCCCTACCCCTCTCCCTCCTCCTCCTCTCCCGCGGTGCTTGGCGAAGCCCTGCGGGATTGCCACGCTCCTCCATCACCACCACGCCATCGTGCTGCTACTGGACGGAGTCTTCCCCAACCTCTCCCTCTCTCCTTGCTGGATCAAGGCGTGGGAGACGTCACCGGGCTGCACGTGTGTTGAACGCGGAGGCGCCGTGGTTCGGCGCTTAGATCGGAATCAACCGCGACCTGAATCGCTACGAGTACGACTCCCTCATCCGCGTTCTTCCAACGATTCCGCATCGCGATCTACAATGGTATGTAGATGCACTCCCCTTCCCCTCGTTGCTAGATTACTCCATAGATTGATCTTGGTGATGCGTAGAAAATTTTGAATTTCTGCTACGTTCCCCAACAGTGGCATCATGAGCTAGATCTATGCGTAGTTTCTATGCACGAGTAGAACACAAAGTAGTTGTGGGCGTAGATGTTGCCAATTCTTCTTGCCGCTACTAGTCTTATCTTGTTTCGGCGGCATTGTGGGATGAAGCGGCCCGGACCGACCTTACACGTACACTTACGTGAGACAGGTTCCACCGACTGACATGCACAAGTTGCATAAGGTGGCTAGCGGGTGTCTGTCTCTCTCACTTTAGTCGGAACGGATTCGATGAAAAGGGTCCTTATGAAGGGTAAATAGAAATTGGCATATCACGTTGTGGTTTTATGTAGGTAAGAAACGTTCTTGCTAGAAACCTATACAAGCCACGTAAAAACTTGCAACAACAATTAGAGGACGTCTAACTTGTTTTTGCAGCATGTGCTATGTGATGTGATATGGCCAGAAGATGTGATGAATGATATATGTGATGTATGAGATTGATCATATTCTTGTAATAGGAATCACGACTTGCATGTCGATGAGTTTGACAACCGGCAGGAGCCATAGGAGTTGTCTTTATTTTTTGTAAGACCTGCGTGTCATTGAATAACACCATGTAAATTACTTTACTTTATTGCTAAGCGCGTTAGCCATAGAAGTAGAAGTAATCGTTGGCGTGACAACTTCATGAAGACACAATGATGGAGATCATGATGATGGAGATCATGGTGTCATGCCGATGACGAAGATGATCATGGTGCCCCGAAGATGGAGATCAAAGGAGCAAGATGATATTGGCCATATCATGTCACTATTTGATTGCATGTGATGTTTATCATGTTATGCATCTTATTTGCTTAGAACGACGGTAGCATAAATAAGACGATCCCTCACTAAAATTTCAAGAGACGTGTTCCCCCTAACTGTGCACCGTTGCGAAGGTTCGTTGTTTCGAAGCACCACGTGATTATCGGGTGTGATAGATTCTAACGTTCGAATACAACGGGTGTTGACGAGCCTAGCATGTACAGACATGGCCTCGGAACACATGCGAAACACTTAGGTTGACTTGACGAGCCTAGCATGTACAGACATGGCCTCGGAACACAAGAGACCGAAAGGTCGAACATGAGTCGTATAGTAGATACGATCAACATGGAGATGTTCACCGATGATGACTAGTCCGTCTCACGTGATGATCGGACACGGCCTAGTTTGACTCGGATCATGTATCACTTACATGACTAGAGGGATGTCTATCTGAGTGGGAGTTCAATAATCAGATGAACTCAATTATCATGAACATAGTCAAAAGGTCTTTGCAAATTATGTCATACGCTTTAGTTCTACTATTTAAGATATGTTCCTAGAGAAAAAAAATTAGTTGAAAGTTGGTAGTAGCAATTATGCGGATTGGGTCCGTAAACTGAGGATTGTCCTCATTGTTGCACAGAAGGCTTATGTCCTTAATGCACCGCTCGGTGTGTTGAACCTCAGCGTCGTCTGTAGATGTTGCGGAACATCTGACATACACGTTTTGATAACTACGTGATAGTTCAGTGCGTAATGCTAACGGTTTAGAATTGTGGCACCAAAGACGGTTTTCAGACGTCGCAGAACATATGAGATGTTCTGAAGACTGAAATTGGGATTTCAGACTAGTGCCCACGTCAAGAGGTATGAGACCTCTGACAAGTTTCTTAAGCCTGCAGACTAAGGGAGAAAAGCTCAATCGTTGAGCATGTGCTCAGATTGTCTGAGTGCCACAATCGCTTGAATCGAGTGGGAGTTAATCTTCCAGATGAGATAGTGATGGTTCTCCATAGTCACTACCACCAAGCTATTAGAGCTTCGTGATGAACTATAACATATCAGGGATAGATATGATGATCCTTGAGCTATTCGTGATGTTTGACACCGCGAAAGTAGAAATCAAGGAGGAGCATCAATTGTTGATGGTTAGTAAAACCACTAGTTTCTAGAAGGGCAAGGGCAAATGGGATACTTCATGAAACAGCAAATCATTTTCTGCTCTAGTGAAGAATCCCAAGGTTGAACCTAAACCCGAGACTAAGTGCTTCTGTAATGAGGGGAACGGTCACTGAAGCAGTACTACCCTAGATACTTGGTAGATGAGAAGGCGGGCAAGGTCGACAGAAGTGTAATGGATATACGTTATATGAATGTGTACTTTACTAGTACTCCTAGCAGCACTAGGGTATTAGATACTGGTTCGGTTGCTAAGTGTTAGTAACTCGAAATAAAAGCTGCGGAATAAACGGAGACTAGCTAAAGGTGAGATGACGATATGTGTTGGAAGTGTTTCCAAGGTTGATGTGATCAAGCATCGCATGCTCCCTCTACCATCGAGATTTGGTGTTTGCGTTGAGCATGATTGGATTATGTTTATCGCAATACGGTTATTCATTTAAGGAGAATAATGGTTACTCTGTTTATTTGAATAATACCTTCAATGGTCTTGCACCTAAAATGAATCTCGATCGTAGTGATACAGATGTTCGTGCCAAAAGATATAAAATAGTAATGATAGTACCACATACTTGTGGCACTGCCATTTGAGTCATATTGGTATAGAACGCATAAAGAAGCTCCATGTAGATGGATCTTTGGACTCACTCATTTTTGAAAAGATTGAGACATGCGAACCATGTCTATTGGTATATATGCATGAAGAAACTCCATGCAGATGGATCGTTTGGACTCACTTGATTTTGAATCACTTGAGACATGCAAATCATACCACATGGGCAAGATGACTGAAAGGCCTCGTTCTCAGTAAGATGGAACAAGAGAGCAACTTGTTGGATGTAATACATTTTGATGTGTGCAGTCCAATGAGTGCTGAGGCATGCAGTGGATATCGTTATGTTCTTACTTCACAGATTATTTGAGTAGATGCTGAGTGTATTTACTTGATGAAACACAAGTCTGAATTATTGAAAGGTTCAAGTAATTTCAGAGTGAAGTTGAAGATCGTCGTGACAAGAGGATAAAATGTCTGTGATATGATCATAGAGATGAGTATCTGAGTTACGAGTTTGGCACACAATTAAAACATTGTGGAAAGTGTTTCACAATTAATACCGCCTGGAACACCATAGTGTGATGGTGTGTCCGAACATCATAACTGCACCCTATTGGATATGGTGCATACCATGATGTTTCTTATCGAATTACCACTATCGTTTATGGGTTAGGCATTAGAGACAACCGCATTCACTTTAAATAGGGCACCACGCAATTCCGTTGAGACGACACCGTTTAGAGAAACCTAAGTTGTCTTTTCTTAAAAGTTTGGGGCTGCGATGCTTATGTGAAAAAGTTTCAGGGTGATAAGCTCGAACCCAAAGCGGATAAATGCGTCTTCATAGAATACCCAAAACAGTTGGGTATACCTCCTATTTCAGATCTGGAAGCAAAAGTAATTGCTTCTAGAAACAGGTCCTTTCTCGAGGAAAAGTTTCTCTCGAAAGAATTGAGTGGGAGGATGGTGGAGACTTGATAAGGTTATTGAACCGTCACTTCAAATAGTGTGTAGCAGGGCACAGGAAGTTGTTCCTGTGGCACCTACACCAATTGAAGTGGAAGCTTATGATGGTGATCATGAAACTTCGGATCAAGTCACTACCAAACCTCGTAGGACGACGAGGATGCGTAATACTTCAGAGTAGTACGTGATCCTGTCTTGGAAGTCATGTTGTTGGACAACGATGAACCTATGAGCTATGGAGAAGCGATGGTGGGCCCATATTCCGACAAATGGTTAGAAGCCATGAAATCCGAGATAAATGGATCTTTAAGAAGAAGAGGAACGTGGATGGTAAGGTTACCGTCTATGAAGCTCGACTTGTGGCAAAGAGTATTTTCACAAGTTCAAGGAGTTGACTACGATGAGATTTTCTCATCCGTAGCGATGCTTAAGTCCGTCGGAATCATGTTAGCATTAGCTGCATTTATGAAATCTGGCAGATGGATGTCAAAACAAGTTTCCTTACCAGTTCTCGTAAGGAAAGGTTGTATGTGATACAATCAGAAAGGTTTTGTCGATCCTAAGGATGCTAAAAGGTATGCTAGCTCCAGCGATCCTTCCATGGACTAGAGCAAGCATCTCGGAGTCAGAATATAAGCTTTGATGGAGCGATCAAAGTTTTTGGGTTTATACAAAGTTTGTTAGAAACTTGTATTTACAATAAAGTGAGTGGGAGAGCTACAACATTTCTGATAAGTATATGTGAATGACATATTGTTGATCCGAAATGATGTAAAAAATTTCTGGAAAGCATAAAGGGTTGTTTGAAAGGAGTTTTTCAAAGGAAGACCTGGATAAAAGCTGCTTACATATTGGGCATCAAGATCTATAGAGACAGATCAAGACGCCCGATGATACTTTCAAAGAACGCACACCTTGACATGATTTTGAAAGAGTTCAAAATAGATCAGCAAAGAAGGAGTTCTTGGCTGTGTTACAAGGTGTGAGTATTGAGTAAGACTCAAGACCTGACCACAGCAGAAGAGAGAGAAAGGACGAAGGTCGTCCCCTATGCTTCAGACGTAGGCTCTACAGTATGCTATGCTATGTACCGCACATGAAGTGTGCCTTGCCATGAGTTGGTCAAGGGTTACAATAGTGATCCGGGACAGGATCACATGACAGCGGTCGAACTTATCCTTAGTACCTAGTGGACTAAGGAATTTTCTCGATTATGGAGGTGAAAGGGAGTTCGTCGTAAAGGGTTACGTCGATGCGAACCTTGACACTAATTCGGATGACTCTGAGAAGTAAACCGGATTCGTATAGTAGAGCAATTATTTGAAATGGCTCCAAATAGCGCGTGGTAGCATCCACAAGATGACATAGATATTCGTAAAGCACGCACGGATCTGAAAGGTTCAGACATGTTGACTAATAACCTCTCTCACTAGCATAACATGATCAAACCAGAACTCATTGAGTGTTAATCACATAGAGATGTGAACTAGATTGTTGACTCTAGTAAACTCTTGGGTATTGGTCGCATGGTGATGTGACCTATGAGTGTTAATCACATGGTGATGTGAACTAGATTATTGACTCTAGTGCAAGTGGGAGACTGTTGGAAATATACCCTAGAGGCAATAATAAATAGGTTATTATTATATTTCCTTGTTCATGATAAACGTTTATTATCCATGCTAGAATTGTATTGATAGGAAACTCAGATACATGTGTGGATACATAGACAATACCATGTCCCTAGTAAGCCTCTAGTTGACTAGCTCGTTGATCAATAGATGGTTACGGTTTCCTGACCATGGACATTGGATGTCATTGATAACGGGATCACATCATTAGGAGAATGATGTGATGGACGAGACCCAATCCTAAGCCTAGCACAAGATCGTGTAGTTCGTTTGCTCAGAGCTTTTCTAATGTCAAGTTTCATTTCCTTAGACCATGAGATTGTGCAACTCCCGGATACCGTAGGAATGCTTTGGGTGTACCAAACGTCACAACGTAACTGGGTGACTATAAAGGTGCACTACAGGTATCTTCGAAAGTGTCTGTTGGGTTGGCACGAATCGAGACTGGGATTTGTCACTCCGTGTAAACAGAGAGGTATCTCTGGGCCCACTCGGTAGGACATCATCATAATGTGCACAATGTGACCAAGGAGTTGATCACGGGATGATGTGAGTTACGGAACGAGTAAAGAGACTTGCCGGTAACGAGATTGAACAAGGTATCGGGATACCGACGATCGAATCTCAGGCAAGTAACATACCGATAGACAAAGGGAATTGCATACGGGATTGATCGAATCCCCGACATCGTGGTTCATCCGATGAGATCATCGTGGAACATGTGGGAGCCAACATGGGTATCCAGATCCCGCTGTTGGTTATTGACCGGAGAACGTCTCGGTCATGTCTGCATGGTTCCCGAACCCGTAGGGTCTACACACTTAAGGTTCGATGACGCTAGGGTTATAGGAAAAGTATGTACGTGGTTACCGAATGTTGTTCGGAGTCCCGGATGAGGTCCCGGACGTCACGAGGAGTTCCGGAATGGTTCGGAGGTAAAAGATTTATATATGGGAAGTCCTGTTTTGGTCACCGGAAAAGTTTCGGGTGTTATCGGTAATGTACCGGGACCACCTGGAGGGTCCCGGGGGTCCACCAAGTGGGGCCACCAGCCCCAGAAGGCTGCGTGGGCCAAGTGTGGGAGGGGACCAGCCCCAGGTGGGCTGGTGCGCCCCCCCACCAAGGCCCAAGCGCATGGGAGAGTGGGAGGGGGCAAACCCTAGGTCCAGATGGGCCTTGAGGCCCACCCTAATGGCGCCCCCCCCTCTCCTCCCCTTGGCCGCCCCCCTTGGATGGGATCTAGGGCTGGCCGCCTCCTCTTGGGGTGGGAACCCTAGAGGGGGCGCAGCCCCCTCCCCCCCTATATATAGTTGAGGTTTGGGCTGCCATAGACACGAGAACGTCTCTCTTTCGGCGCAGCCCTACCCCTCTCCCTCCTCCTCCTCTCCCGCGGTGCTTGGCGAAGCCCTGCGGTATTGCCACGCTCCTCGATCACCACCACGCCGTCGTGCTGCTGCTGGACGGAGTCTTCCCCAACCTCTCCCTCTCTCCTTGCTGGATCAAGGCGTGGGAGACGTCACCGGGCTGCACGTGTGTTGAACGCGGAGGCGCCGTGGTTCGGCGCTTAGATCGGAATCAACCGCGACCTGAATCGCTACGAGTACGACTCCCTCATCCGCGTTCTTGCAATGCTTCCGCATTGCGATCTACAATGGTATGTAGATGCACTCCCCTTCCCCTCGTTGCTAGATTACTCCATAGATTGATCATGGTGATGCGTAGAAAAATTTGAATTTCTGCTACGTTCCCCAACAGTGTCTTTATTTCTTAATGAATGCAAGATTCCTGTCATTTGGGAAAAAATTGTTTGGATTTTTTAGGGGTAAAAATTGTTTGGATGGGGGCCAACTATTTGTCTTGCGGAGGCTGCATCGGCAGGTCCAGTACATTCACACGTCAAATCTTTGGCAAAAAGTGGGTGCCCAAATGGTTTGCCACTGTTTTGGCTGGACAATGATTTGGCACGGCTGACAGGGGCACAAAAAACCCCTTGGACTCGTATGGTCCATTATAGCCATGTGGAAGCGAAACCTTGATAAACCTAATTTCTAACATCACTTAATGAATCATTCTATTGAATCACATACTTCTCTTGAGTGGCTTTACTCTGTTTGCCAACAATTGATTGGCCATACTTCAACAACTTATTGCAACAATCTCTTGGGAGATTTTCCCACATGGTCTCGAAGTCTTTATGTCTTGCTCCGCCTATAACAACCATCGGTAAAAAAAATCACAACACCCTACCTTCAATATGGTATGTACCAACTTCTACGAACAAAATTATACCTTATCTCCCCGGTAGCTATATAGTTTGTTATTATCTTCCTATCGACATGGTTATAAGGAAAAAGCTCGTCTAAAAATATCTCTCCGAAAGAAGGGCAAGTAGTACAGGTACATCGGAGACACTCACATTGCTCTCTAGGGAGCAGCCCTTGCGAACACAAACACCGCCGCCCCATATCTCCCCTCCTCTCTCCGGCCCTGGGCGCTATCGGATGTGGCGGCAGGTGAAGACGGCCCCAACGGATGACAACGACAGGGCAATCTCCTTCTGGTGTGACACGTCGCCCTGGCTGGCATGATAGACTTAGGGGACGACTTCGGTAGCCGGGGTGACGGCCCCGGGCGACGGATCTGGTGGCGAGTGGCGACCTTCTTTGGCCTCGCGACAGGGAGGTCCAACGCGCTGGTTCAAGGGGTGACCCGACGCGCGAGGGATTCAGGCTCCGTGCCTTGGTCATGTTGGTGGCTCTTCATGCTCATGGGGACAGCAGCCGTCCGATGGAACGGTGGGTGCTTGGCTGCTTGGTTGTAGCGCTCGGAATCAGGGCGTCGACCCCTGTGTGGTGTGCTACTTGTGAGCTGCGTTGGTATTTCCCCGAAGAGGAGAGGATGATGTAGTATAGTAGAGATAAGTATTTCCCTCAGTTAAAAACCAAGGTTATCAATCCAGTAGGAGAACCACGCAACACCTCGTGAACAACACCTACACACAAAATAACAAATACTTGCACCCAACGCAAACAAGGGGTTGTCAATCCCTTGGCGGTTAATTGCAAGGATCAAATGTCGTAGTGATTGATAGATAGATAAAAAACAAAAAATTAAAGTAAAGTAAATAAATTACAACAAATTATTTTTGGATTTTTTATATATGATAAAGATAGACCTAGGGGCATGGTTTTCACCAGAGGCTTCTCTCCTGAAAATAGCATACGGTAGGTAAACAAATTACTGTTGGGCAATTGATAGAAAAGCGAATAATTATGATGATATCCAAGGCGATGATCATGTATATATGCATCATGTCTGGGACAAGTAGACAGACTCCTGCCTGCATCTACTACTATTACTCTACACATCGATCGCTATCCAGCATCATCTAGAGTATTAAGTTCATAAAGAACGGAGTAACGCCTTAAACAAGATGACATGATGTACACAAAGTAAACTCAAACAATATTAATAAACCCCATTGTTTTACCTTTAATGGCAACAATACAAATACGTGTCTTGTCCCCTTCTGTCACTGGGATATAGATCACCGCAAGATTGAACCCATTACAAAGCACCTCTCCATTGCAAAATAAATCAATTTAGTTGGCCAAACCAAATCAATAGATCGGAGAGAAATACAAAGCTATAATAATCATGCATATAAAAATTCAGAAAAGACTCAAATAATATTCATGGATAATCTAATTATAAACCCACAATTCATCAGATACCAACAAACACACTGGAAAAAAGGATTACATCAAATAGAACTTCAAGAACATCGAGGAGAACATTGTATTATAGATCAAAGAGAGAGAAGAAGCCAATAGCTACTAGCTATGGACCCGTAGATCTGTGGTAAACTACTCACACATCATCGGAAGGCAACAAGGTTGATGTAGAGTCCCTCCGTGATCGATTCCCTTCCGGCAGAGTACCGGAAAAGGCCTCTAGATGGGAACTCGCGAGAACAGAAGTTTGCAGCGGCAGAAAAAGTATTTTGGGTGGCGCCTAGTTGGTTTTTCGATTTTAGAGAATTCATAGAGCTGGAATTAGGTCAAACGGAGGAATGAGGGGCCCATGAGGCACATGGGCGCGCCCTCATGGCCCACTCATTTGCCTTCTAGTCTCCTCCCGAAGCTTCTAGTATCTCTTGTGTCCAGAAAAAACCGTCAAAAAGTTTCGTGGCATTTGGACTTCGTTTGGTACTGATTTCATGAAAAACCAAAAACAGGCAAAAAAACAGCAACTGGCATTAAGTTAATAGGTTAGTCCCAAAAAATGATATATAATTGCATATAAAACATCCAAGGTTGATACTATAATAGCATGGAACAATAAAAAGTAATAGATACGTTGGAGACGTATCATGGTGGTCGGCATGTCAGGCCATGATGTGGCTCCGATGGGTCATCGTGCTATTTGCTGGGAGGTGGACCATGACGGCAAGGTGTTGGACTTCTACGCGGGCTGTAACCGGCCGACGGCTCTACGGTCATGGCTTGGTGGTGGTGATCCAGATCCGGTCGGTCGAGTGGGGGTGATTGCACAATGTGCTGCAGCGACCTTCTACATCTCCACGACGGCGGTGGTCACCGCAAGATCTTCGAGAGTGTTCATCTCTCATGATCTAGTGGTTGACTTTGATGGTGAGATGCATATTATGGGTGACGACTTGACACAGAGGGATGGTTATGCAGTGGTTGTGGTCGCATCAAATGTAGTTCCCGGGATCGCGATAAAGTGGTGGTGAAAACACTTGGGTGACTTCGGTGGTGGTACTACTCAAGCACCCGGTCGCGAGCTCCGGGGTTAAACCTTAGGTCTCACCCGAGCTGGTTATACCTAGCAATGGTGATGTTTTTTTATCATTACCTTTTTTAAGGCATTGTTCGGATACTCATATTGATTCTTCAGGGTGAACATCTAGATTCTCGCCTTGGTGGTTACATCCGGTGACGGTGACGGTGACGGTGACGGCGACGCTTGAGTGTCGCTCCCTTTTTGAAGGCGTTGTTGTTAAAGAACCTCGTCTTCTCTGTGGTGTCATGATATGGTTGGTTCGGATATGGTCATTGTTGTAGTTTGCCAATCGCAGATCTCATCTCTTTGGGTTTTAGTTTTTTCCTCGCTTACGCATTGTTTTGGTCTTATATGATTTTTGCTATTTATTGCCGTATCTTTTTGAGTGTGCGTTGGTGGTGGCTGTGTGCATCCTAACTAAGCAGAGATTAGGTGTGACTCTTTGATTTTGTATCCTCTTGATACTCCTTTTTGAGCCATTAAAATTCACTCTTATTCAAAAAGGTACGGGAACATCTAATGTTTGATAGACCTTTCACTAGAATAGGATCATTGGATGTGATTAGTGGTGGTTTACATTTCAAATGCAAAATGTGCTCAATTATATTGTTAGTGCGAGCCAAATTAGTAAGAAATTATTTGTTACTACTACAATACACCTTATTGGGCCTGAACAAATATTAACTGGGCTGCAGTTCACAGCCATTGGGCAACACATGGACTCCTGGGAGCGTTTACGCTTGGCGCGAGAAAGAACGCGGGAGGGGATATGTCTCGCTTCTATTTTGTTGTCCTAAGTAGTTTTCTACATGATAGTTCGATTATCTACTCTGCATTTCATTCACTTTTCACCTTTTTTCTTATGTTCCTATTTTTTAAATATTTTAAGTATATATCTTTCAAAACTTAATTTTACTTTAGCAATTTTGAAACACGAGTTTGAAAAATGTCAGCTCAATGTAAAAAATTGTTAGCATATTTTAAGAAAAATATTGAAAGCATTCAAATTTAAAATTTGTGACATTTTAAAATGTTAACACGTTTAAAAAAAAGGTTTGTAACTTTTCAAAAAACAATATATACAATGTAAGAAAAGTTCTTGTAATGAAAAAACAATATTTCGTACCATTCAAAAACGCACGTTACATTTAAAACAATGTTCACTTGTTTCAAAAATATGTTGCTGATTTTTTTTAAATATATATGATGTAAAAACTATTTGCATACTTTAGAATCAAAATGTTTCGTATCATTGAAATAAACTGTTTCCAAGTGTATTTGAAAAATGTCTAACACCTATAACGTATTGAAAAAAATGTTGAAAACATGTAACTGAAAAATGTTTATCATTTTTTGCGAAATGGAGAAGATGGTAATCATATATTTAAAAAAAATCAATGTGTATACAAAAGTATTTCAGATGTACACGAAGAATGTAGAACGTTTTTTTAAAAAGTAGACATGTATTGCAAAAAAGAAAAATAAATAGGGAAAGGTGAAAAAAGGAAAGAAGAAAGAAAAAAGAGAAAAAAAATACACACATAGGGTTCTAAAACCGGTCCACAGAACCTTCGTTTTTTTTAGGGATACAAAACCTTCGTAAAATGGCTACAAAATGTATAGTGTGGAGAATTAGAAGCTAGAGCAAAGGATCTTTCTCAGTAGGCGAGTGGGCCGGTCTAGTAGCGCGTTTCTTCTTTTTCTCATATCTTCATTCGTTCATTCCGATTTTTTTCTTCATCTTTTTTTACTTTTGTTTGTATTTGTTTCGCAAAGAAAAGTGGTTTGTATTTTGAAATATTCTAAATTCATATATTTTGAAAAAAATATTTAGCTTAATTTTAAGAAATGTTCACAACGGGGAAAAAATGTTAAAGCAGTGCTAAAAGATTGTTCATGCAACTTTGAAAAATAAACTCATACCGCTAAAAAATGTTCGTGATATTGTGAAAAAAAATCACATGCTTAAAATTTTATTCATGACATGGCTTAAAAAAGTTCATGAAAATTTACATTTTTGTTCTCCTAATTTGTGAAAAATTATTGTACCAGTCAAAAAGATTGTTCATGACATTAAAATATGTTCACGTGTTTAAAATACATTTTGCGACATTTTTAAAATGGTCAAGAAATTTAAAAGCTTATTCGCCTAATTTTTAGAAACAATTCATAACATAAACATGTTTACGACATTTAAAAACATGTTCTAACACTTAACAAATGTTTGCATGTTTTACTAAAAATGCTCATGACATAGTGCTATGTTTTTTTTTAAATGTTAAGTGTGCATGTTACAAATTTTCAATGTGTATTCAGATAAATTCCCAACAGTGTATTGAAAAATGTCTAGCGTGTATCTATTTTTTATGTATACAAAAATGTTCAACGTCTATTAAAAATTCAACATGCATTTTGAAAAATGAAATGGAAAAGGAAATAATAAAAAAATGCCCAGTAAAAATAATCAAATTAAAAAACAAAAATAAAAACCGTGAGAGAAAAACACATCAAAGAAGAAAAAACGCGTGGAACCTTCTGAAAACCATATGAAAGGACCTGCGAACTGTTCCTTAGAAACGTCCAACCGCTTGCTACCACCTTTTTGGCCGACCCACTTCAATCTATCCCTACAGGCGAGCCGTCCTTCTGTCTCGCGGTAAGCGAGACATAGCATTGACCTGGCCGACCATGTTCGCACTGACGCTAATAGTAGTGATAGCTGATGTATAGATGCAGGGTGCGTATCACATATAGCCATCATTTTAATCACTCTTGTACTAAGGCATGATATAAAGTAGTCATTAGACTAGTACATTTATCAACCTTCTTTGTTTCTCTTTCTTGTATTTATTTCATTTACTTACGAGCATATATATAGTCAGGCTATTGCATGAGAGACCATTTCCAGTTTCTAATGTCTCTCTACTTTGTATAGGGAAAAATGTAATACGAGCGGGCTATAAGCCTTTTAGGGCATCTTAAGCCTCCCAATGTAATTTAGATTTTAGAGATGGTAATAAAAATATGTGCACAATGGGTTATTTCTTAGTTTTATCTTGAATGACCAATTATTCTTAAATATGTGATGAGAGATATTGTGCTGGTTTCTCTTTGCTAGCCTCAACATCTATCCTACATGGCACTTCTAATATAGCAACCATCGTACACGAATGTGGACTTTTGGAACGTTGTTCCACGCCCTTATGTATACTAAATTCAAAAAATACAGGAAAATAGTCAGAAATCTTATTTTTTTACATACCGGAAATCCAATTTGGATCCCAGGAGCACGTGCTCCTACGCACGAAAAATGATTTTGGAAATGTCAAAAAAATATCCAACAATTTTTTATGTATTCAGTCACATCCAATGCGACCTCCAAAGTTTTAGGCAAAAAGGTTAAACATTTTGGACTGTGCAAACAAAAAACAAATTGAACACCAAATGTTACTTGAAAATGTCACGTCAAATTTGCTGTTTTTTCACCGACGAAACAATACTGCTCCGTTTCGCATGAAAATTGTCAAGCATGCTTTTGACTGTAACACGAACATCCACAAAAAAATTCAGAATTTTTTAAAAACATATTTCCATTTTTTTGAGTTATTGTTCATTAGGGAATGTCCCCGGGAACCAAAACGGCTCCCTCAATAGTCAACCGATATATTGGTGTATGAACTTCCATGAAGAAATGACATTTGTGATATTCTTAGGAGAAAAGACAGAATTGATGATATAAAAGACACTATTTGGATGAAAAGTAACATTCTAATTGTATTTTCTTCACGAAGAATACTATGGGTGTGATTCCTTCACGAACTTTCACACGCAAGTTGAATGGTCGACCAAATTGACAACCCTAAATTTTCGGATTTTATTTTCAAATGTTCTATTCGCATGGATGCATGTGGAACCATGTTCACCTTTGCAATTTGGCATCCTAGACGTCCTTATTATACTTTCTCTTAGAATATCTACAACCGGACTTCTGATGTCTTGCAAGTGCATTGGGTTTAGTTGTAGCCTTTTCATATTAAGAGTAACGATCCCACAGTGGGCAAATGAATTGTCTTTGTCTCTTGCAGTGATTTAAATTATAGTAATTGCAAGTTAGTTGCGATCCAAAACAAAGCGGAAACGAAAGTTTAAAATAATGGGTGGTTACTACGAACAAGGAAATAAACTGCAAAAGTAAACAAACTAGCATGAGACATGAGTAAAGGTTGTTCGAATCGGTAGGACTAAAACTTTCCCAAGGAGTCCGAATTCCCAAGTAGTATGCATCGAACATGGCCGACGTCTAAGCATAATTCTAAGCCAGATTCCAAAGCCACTTTATATGTTTCTCTTTGGGGGCGGAGTCAAATACAGATACATGCATATATGCAGCAGCCGGTATCACATACACCGCTACCATTCATCCCCACTCTAGTTACCGAATGGTAATTAAGGGTCTCCCCATGGTCGTACCTAAAGTGATCTCCGTTTATCCCCTATTGCAACGATCCGGGAAGAAGGGAGATAGGCCCTGTCACTAACCTACCTCCGCGACCGACCTTCACGCCAACAATAATAACCTTCCGTCCAGAAGAGGTCTATGTTGGATGATTGACTTCACCAACATCAAGAAAATTATTAACATAAACATATAGAGAGGATATCATTAATCCTATTATCAAACGATCACAAACATACTAGGGTTCCTCCATATCCCCAAGAACTAGGGAAACTACTCACACATCGAGGGTACGGGCATCGTGGGGCAAATTATGATGATCATAATTAATGATAGCATTTGAATAATACACAAGTTAATCCACACCGACCAATGTATTACAAAGTGATTGAGGTGAGATGGTGTTGATGGCGACAGATGATGATGATGTCCCCTTTATGCGGTGATGCGGCGATGAAGTCTTAGGATCAATTCCCCCACCGGAATCCTTCCGAAGGCTAGGGTTATTCATTGTGGGTGTGCTTCTTGTTGCGTTTCGACTCTCCTCCTCTATCTAGTCGCACAGGGGTGAAGTAGTTGACCAGGCAGAGGCGGAGGCATGTGGTACCATACGCCACCTTTCGCTCTGGAGCCTTCTGCGTGAGCTGTTTCTTTTCCCTCTTGTTTCACCTTTTTATGGTAGAGTTTTCTCACATTAATTAGCATGATTCATCACCATAATTTGGCCTTCTTTCCTTAGACTCCAGATAATTCTTGTGCATGACATCCTGGTAAAAACACACAAGAAAGGTGTGTGAACACGATGAAATTCGAAGAATGCTAAATTACAGAACGAAATAAAAGGTAAAAATTGTGGCAAGGAATTGGACTCATCAACTTCACAACAGGCTCCTATACGCTTGCGGACGTGTCCGCAGACAGTGATCATTCACCCCCTCATTCTTAGACATTACAACCATAGTTCTCATTTCTTGATCCTCATATCCATACTACTACATGCAACATTAAATTCATCTACGTACATAGCTAGAAACAAGGAAACTACCTACTCATCATAGGATATGTCGATGATGTCCTTGTCGGATAGTGGTCATCAACGGCAGGGGGAAACTCTAGCGTGTCCTCCTCGTCGGCGAAGAGTTACTCACATTTCACGTCCACCTCATGGATGTAGCGGTGGTTTGCCTCGACCTCGATCACTGACTGGATGGACTCGAGGATAGCATGCTACTCCGCCACCTCCCCTACTTGGGTGACCTCCGGCTCTGCCAGCGCGTCCTCCATGCCGAATCCGTCTTGCTTCGATGCTGGATCCGCCTCGCCCTCCTTCTCTTCTTCGTGTAAGCTCCCACGACTCCACCCCCTACATCTCTGCGTCCACCGCCTTCTGCTCCAGCACTGCCTCCCTCTCCTCCTCCGGAGGCAAGCCGACTGCAATGCGACCGGCGCGCCAAGCCCGGATCTCCTCCCAGCGCTGTCGGGTCAACATCTTGTAGTTGGTAATCCTATGACGGACCATGGCTACTGGCGCACGGTGAGGTTGAAGCGGAATAGGGCGCGAATGGGGGCATGGTGGTGGCGTAGACAGGAGGGAGAGTAAAGAACTGGGGGCGGCTAGAGTTGAGGCTCACGTCCAGCTTAAATAGCTGGATTTGGCTCCCGTTGATGCGGCGACATGAATGTAGACCGGCGAGCTCCCGTTGGACCGATGAGTTTTTGCATTTTTCTGCATGGGTCCCGCCCGTCAATCCGACATGGCGGACGCGTCCGTACCTCCCCATCCCCGCCACAGATATGGGCTGAGTATAAGGAATGTCGGATAGTCCGGACGTATAGCGCTGGTTTGAGGGGTTTGATTGAACGACATTTTCGTGATCAGTCGTTGACCGAACCGTTCGCCCACACATATATGGAGGGATACGAGATACCGGCTGTAGATGCTCTATCCAGTATTATTTTCCTTTTTTTTTTTGAGACAGTATTATTTTCCTTTCTGGGATTTGAGTTTAGGGGCTTGGGCCGACAAGAAACCATCGTAGATCGAATAAGGAATGCTTCCGGGCTCCCGTTTTCCGTTTCGTCTTTTTTGCTTGAGACGGTCTTTTTGTCCTTTTTAGCTTGTTTTCTGATTTTTGGGTGTTTTCTTAAAAAAAAGGTTCGTCGAAACCTATTTACATTGAATTCACTTTGAAAGATCTCAACGCAAGAAATCCAACAAAGAAAACAATTCGGCATTTGGACCGGTTTGAATAGATAAAATATTTTGAAAAAACGAGTCTATGAAAAAAACTCTACAAATGATGCGCGTGCAGTCCGTAAGGTGGGGAGTAAACAAATTAGTGATTTCGCTCGTCCACAAGTTTATGGGCATAGTATCGCCGACAAGGAGGTAGCGGATATACGTACGGCCAACCTATAAAAAAACGACGGACGGGCAAGAAGCATGGGCGATCGAACGAGTGGTCACTCGGCAGAAGCTTTACTGCACAACGTCGTCGAGACTCGAGACAGACGTAATGATGGATATATCAGAAAAACATATCCACATGTGCGACGACCATCGTCGTGTTGCTCCGACGGTCCGGCGTGGCCATCGTGCATGACCAGAGCTAGACAGACAGGGACGGGTACTACTTCACGCCACGGCCGATAAATGCTTGGGCCAGAGCTCGCCATCTACTCATGTTCATGCAGATCCGCCACACTTCCGACTGCAAGACGTGCCATTGCTGCTGCCATTTTAGTGCCCACTATGGCAGGTGCCACACAGTGGGAGGATTGGATCCAGGAACACGTGAGCAGATCGCACATGCACGACGCTTCACCGTCGTCCAACTATGCTCCGGCCGGCCGGCCGGTGTGGCGACGGCACGGGACCAGGCCGGACAGAGACAAGTAATTTTTTGCGTTCATGCCACGGCCAATAAATAGTTCGGGTCAGAAATCGGAGCTCGCCATCTCCCTTGCCGTATCTCTCTCACTCACCGGGACCACAATTATGTCCCTGCTTTCCTTGTAGTGTCGGCGTCTTCCCGTTGCGTCGCGTCTGTACCAATTTTGGCCTCCCTGCATCTGTGGCTTAGCTGGACATGGCTGAATGGATACGGGGTAAAATTCATGTTGTGCAACTCGATTGGTCTTCTGTATCCTCCTCAGCCTGGCCCAGAAAAATACACGCACAATTGTTTGGTTACTAGCATTTCCTCCCTAGATGCAACATGCTGCTGTTTGGTTATTTTTTTTAGAAAATGAGGAGGACTTCCGACCTTTGCATCTGGGCGATGCATGCAGCCACTTTATAATTATTCACAAAAGACCTTACAAAAAATATAACAGTAAGTCTAAAGTCACCGTCTAGGCAAGAACTATCGCTACTCCTATTCAGTTGATGTAGGGATGCTGATAGTCTAGGCCTAATACCAAACAGACCTTGCAGCCAAACCTAACATCTAAGACCTGAGGCCCCAACCAAGCCACTTGTCGGGTATGGGGCACACACTGGTCCGGCGCGCTCTCAGAGGCCGCCGCCGCCAACTGCCACCACTCCATCTTCAGAGCGGTACTGACGCATCGACCTTGCCCGGTCTAGCTGCCGTCGACGCTACCACGGCACCCAGCGGCACCACCTCCCTGCGCGCGAACTGCTGAGCACGTCGCGGTCGCCGCCGGTACACCTCAGCACCATGCCGGTAAGTACCACCAGCCGACACAGCTTGAAGTTTTTGGAAGATCTGTCATGCGTAGCACCTGCCGAATAGGCATGACAAAGCATAACACCTTTTGGCCAGGCATGACTTGACATTTCCACCGAAGCTCTGTGCTAGACGAAGCCGCTCCATCTCCTGCCTCTATCTTCCAGCGCTGCTCCACAAATGATGCTCCCAAGAGAGAAACGACACCGCAATGCCGCCATCGTCTGATCTGGAAGACCAGATCCTAGCGTTTCCCCCGGAGCAGTACGAGTGGGTCGACAGTAGTCACATGACGATGCCTTCATCAAGGTAACGACGCGAAACGCCGCCATCGCCCGCCGTCGGCTCGGTTTTCACCGGCAACTATGTCTCCCCGACTTGCAGCTGTCACGACCGGATTTTCGGGATATAAGTTCCCAGAAAAACGGCCTGTGTGCTCACCAGCCCCAGGATTACTGTTAGCTGATGAGGTACCAACTTGATACAAGAATATCCAAGCGAGTACAAAAATATGTAGTACAAGACCATTTAGGCCTAGGAGTACAACACTTGGTTTCTAGTGGTTGAGGGCGGAAGCGGTTGGGTACATCTGCGTCTATGGGACTCCATTTCCCACAAGAACAGCTGACCAGGATAACACCCATCTTCGCGAGGCCGCAAACGTCAACACGTAGGTTCCGAGGCTTGTCACCGCGATGCTTATCTCCAAGCAAGGAATCTGGCCAAGACAATAGCCAGGGACAAGCCAGTGAGTACGTTTGAATGTACTCGCAAACATTAAGAACACGGGTATAATATATCAAAACATGCTCCGGATTAATTAGATGATCACACGTTTGTCACGAAATATACGAAAGACCAAGATGCACACATTTGGTTAGAAATATACCAAAATAAAATACTGGGTGCCAAACGAGTGTCTGAATGACTCCTGGAGCGGAAAATGCAGAATAGTAATACTGGTGCCAAACGAGTGTCTGAATGACTCCTCGAGCGGAAAATTGCAGGAATAATAATGCCGCAGTCGGGCGTCGGGGCGACACCACATAAAGGGCTTATAAAAGATAAATGAACAACAAGCATGCCGCAGTCGGGCGTCTTAGCGACACCACAGAAAGGGCTTATAAGAGAATAATCACAGTTCATATCCAGGAGGTAGAACCATCCCAGGGATACTCAATAATTTACGTAATATAAATGGTTAGTCCAAAATAATAAAGATCATAATCCATATGCCATAATCTTAAACAATATTTAGTTCAGTCGTTTCTCCATCCGAAAACCGATAATTTAGTCAAGCCGTATCTCCATCCGAATACCGTTACTACGATCCAGTTAGCCGTGTCTCCATCCGAATACCGTTACTGAGCTCTAGTTAAATCGTTCTCCATCCGAATACCGTTACTGAGTTCTAGTTAAATCGTTCTCCATCCGAATACCGTTACTGAGATCTAGTTAAATCGTTCTCCATCCGAATACCGTTACTGAGATTCAACTCAGACTGTGGTCTTTACTCAAGAACATGACTATCCAACAGTCTATATCCTCTGCAGAGGGAGTACCATTTTCTCACGAGTAACGGGTTTACTTAGTCCATCGGGACTAATTCCGTCTACGGTCTTTTAATTGAAAACACGCCTGACCTGCACACACTAGCTTAACTCACCGGTGTCTGGAATCACCCACGACACCTGCCAAGCAAAACTCTAAGTGGGGAGGCTACAACCTCGACGTAGCATGGGATCAAATTTCTATTCGCGCGCTCTAAGGGGGTGCCCCCCCTTCTCGGTCCCAACCGGAAACACCCATGCCCCCGGACCGAATGACAGGCTTTAATCCATGGCCACGGGACCTTCATCACGGCCTCTCTGTACGGTGTGTGCTAGGACGGGGTTGACAACTTACTGAGCCGTACCCTGTCCCCTGCAGGGACAAGTGGTGCTACCAACAAATAAGGAAGCTATTGATCAAGACTCGATCTACAACCGACTCAGGTGGTCCAAGAATCCTCCAACAATATTACCACTAGTGAAATAAATCACCACTCCTCGAGCCTCACCATGCCATACCGGGCATACTCGTCTCGACGAGGGACTAGGGACAAGCTCGTGTCTACCCAAGACCACGACTTTCCCGGCTTCCTACCGGTATGCATGAGAAGTTCACGAGGATGATCCAAATCATTAGTGTATCCATTGCTGACCACAAAGCAACTCCAAAGTGTACTCATGCACGAGACTATATCGATACATAAGCTATCACATACTCCAAGTCAAAAGGTGTTGTGATCGTATCAAAACACCACAACAAAATATTATGCCAGAGTTCAGAAATGCTTGCCTTCAAGAGTATGCAAAGGATGCATTTTTTTGGAAGCTTTCCCTTTTCTCCAAAATCCTATTTTGCAAAAATATACAAATAACAAATATTTCAAACACAGTACCAAAAGTTGTCTCAAATATTTTTGAAATAAATCTTAAAATAAACTAGATGAAATTTGAGAGAGGTAGGAAAAAGAATCAACTCATTTGGAGTTTTATTTTAAAAGTTATAGCCAGTCAAACATTAGTCAAACTTCTGTTTTAATAAAATCAGAAAAAGGAAAGCGCTGCGGGGAAGAATACGTTTTCAAAACAGAGGTGACGTACTCCGGATCTTTGCGCTTTCATTAAAACAGAGAGAGTGGCCGCGTGGGTCACTGACAGTGGGTCCAGAGGGCCCACTGGTCAGGTTTGACTGGTCTCCCTCTCCCTCCTTTCTCTGCGCCCGAACGGTGGCGGGGCTCCGGCGTTCGCCGGCGACGAACGGCGGCTCCTCGAGGGCATCTGAGGGCAGGGATGGGTTGGCCAAACCGAGGCGGTCCTCTCGGTGGGCGTTAGGCAGGTGGGGACGAAGGAGGTCACCGGCGGCGAGCTCCGCGGCGGAGGGGGCTACGGTGGTGAAGTGACATTTGTGCTCCGGTGGCCTCCGACCGAAGTTGGGTAGCTGGGCAGCTCCGCAAGAACTATGGGAAGCTACTGGTGGCGTTAGATTGGCGGGGGAAGCTCCGGTTGCGACGAACGGCACTGGATTGCGGCGGCGACCGAACTTGCCGGAGGCGGGGAAGAAAGAGCTTTCCCGTTGATTGCTGGCTGTGGGAGGGCTATGGGGGTGGCCTGGGGTTGCTTGAGTGTTCGGTTGAGCTCGGGGTCCCTTTAAATAGGCGCTCGAGGCTGGCTCCCGCGGTGGCCGAGGATAAGATCGCCGGCGACCACTTTTCTATAGTTGCAGGGCATCGTGGCGGCGACGAAAGCGTGCCGACGAGCGGGAGGATAAGCATGGCCTGTGCTCTGGGGCAGCTGGCGGTTTGGGCGGCGCCGTCTGCGGCGGAATCCGCTGCCGACGCCGGCGTGCTGCCAAGGCGGCGCTGCAGGGTGCCAGGGGGAGCTTGGAGGGTACTGGAGAGAGGGCGAGTGCATGGCGTGGTTCGGCAGGCGAGCAGGGGCCAGAGATGGGACGCGACGAGGGCGGCAGTGCGGCGTGTCGGCGTAGTGCGTGCGCGTGCAAAACGTGCGCTCTGGGCGCACCCAGAGCACGCACGGCAGGTGCTCGACGGAATGCCAGTGCGGTCTAGAGCTCGAGGGTGGAGCTGGCACTGCACAGGATGGAGGTAGGGGTAGCAAGGCGCTCAGTGGACAAGGTGGATAGGTCAGGGGTTCAAGTCCACAATGCAAGCTAGCAGACATGCCAAAAATGCTCCTGCACACAGGGTGTTCGACAGAATGCCATGGTCAGCTAGGCAACTCTTGGGGTGGCCAAACTCTCCAGATCTTGGTCTCTTTAGGAGCTCAAGAAGGTGGTAAGGTTAGTTTGGCAAAAACAGAAAGTTGATAGTGCAAGAATTTGAGAAAACCAGTTTTGGGCAGAAACTAAAGGCTGATATTGCACGCACCAAAAATATGCTAATGGGTCCAATCTCCTGGACTTAAGGGTTTTGAAGGGAGGGCTACAAGTAGGAAAAAGCTCAGGGTTACTAGAGCAAGGGAGAATAGGTTGCAGTACAAATCACCAAGTTGGACCAGAATGCAAAAGAGGTTGATCCACTCAAATTTTCAAAGGACATCACTGGGTTTTTTGCTTGAAGATGAATTGTATGCATCCACTGACATCTCCAAACTCTTGGAAGAATTTTTAGAAGAATATTTAAATAGGTTGTAGTGCAAAATACCTATTGGACCAGATTTGAAAAATTGATGTGGAGCTCAAAATCCCCAATGACCAAAAGATGTTTTTGCATAAAAGTGATGGGGAAACCTCACATGACATCCCCAGATTTTGGTGAAATTTTTAAAAGCATTTATCAAATGGTTGCAGTGCAAAAAGGGGCTCCAAATTTATGGAAGATCATTTTAAAAGAATAAGGCTCATGAAAAATAATTATGCAAATAAATCCACTGATAAAGGATTGATTTTATAAAGAGGGCACACAAGTCCAATAATACTCTTTGAAGGTTTTTCCACTTGAAGTAAAAATTCACAATAACAAAAGGGTAAATCTTGACAAATGGAAAAGTTTTATTTCCTGGCAACATTTTAAATAAATAAAACAAGGCCAAAATTTTTGGGTGTCACAGCAGCCAGTCCTAGATGACGGATCCAGAGATCCGAACACCCAGCCTCAGGCCGACCACCTCTGACGGAAGACATGACCACCACCGTTGGCTGCACCGGTCGGAATAGATCTGACCGGAGGTACCGCCGACAAGACCACCAGGCCCTCCACGCCGCCGCCGCCGATCTAAAGGCAGCATGCACGCCACCGCAGCCAAGCCGGCCGCCGCCGCCACCCGAAGGGCTAGCCGCTACGCCCGCAGCCCCGGCCGCCGCCCATGACTGGGCCGCCCGCCGCACCAAGCCGTCGCCGTCCAAGGACTGGTGAGGAGGAAATCCTCCGCCAGCGCCGTCGGCCCCCGGGCTTAGCCCGACGGCGTCCCTCGGCGGCGGTGGAGGGAGGTGAGGAGGGAGTGCCCGGCGGCGGTGGCTAGGTTTTCGACGCCGCCCGAGTCACCCTAACGGGGGCAACGCGGGGGCCTCTGCTGTTTGGTTATGTGCACATAAATGATTAATCTCACCTCTTATCCACATGTGAACTTTTTTTAAAAAGGATTATATTTATATCAACTATATATCAATTACACCCAGTATCTGCACCTATACCAGTGTTTCAGTGAATACCTGTTAAGATTGAACTTCACCTAGAGCAAGTAGCTACACCCCTTCACAACTGAAGAATGGACTATGCCTTGAATTGTCAGTTTGACGTAAAGAAGCTTCACCACATGTCTTACTAGTACTAGGCTGCCGAAGGTCGACCCTGAGGTGGAACATATAAGTCACACTCCTGGCCTATTCATGAGCTTACTAGAGATCACCCCAATCTCATATACTGTGACCAGCAACCGGGCTCATATATTTGTGCCCCTCCAAAGATCGCTCTGTAGGATAGCATCTTGCTTACATAAGCTTTGGAACACATTAAGGCAGTAGTCATCCTACCATACAGTATCGAGAGTTTTGCATCTCCAACGGAGTTGGTTAGTATAGTTACTCTACTCAGTTCACCACTGGCTTGTTTTCCCAGGTCCTACTTCACGGGATCTCCGATCACATAGGTTGGGTTACCACCATGGCAACTCATGTGGGTCTCATACCCATCTCCCTCGATGCATTACCTATCACAACACGCGATAGCCCTTTTGTAAAGGGATCTGCCAGATTCTTAGCCGTTTGGATATAATCCAAAGCTATCACTCTGGAGTTTCTTAATTTTTTGACAGCTTTTAATCTCATTCTTATGTGTTTGTTGGACTTCATGTTGTCCTTTGAACTCTTCGCCTTGGTGATAACAGTCTGATTGTCACAGTTCATAAGGATAGCCGGAACCGGTTTGTCAAAAGGTCTCAAAGCCATCCTGCTTCAACACCATATGTGTCTAACGTTGTTAATTCTGCTTCCATTGTCGATCTCGTTAAGATCATTTGCTTGCAAGACTTCCAGGAAACGGCGCCACCTCCAAGAGTAAACATATACCCAGTTGTGGCCTTCAACTCATCAGCATCAGAGATCCCATTTGCATCACTATACCCTTCAAGTACCGACGGGTCTCCGGTATAGTCAAGTCTATAGTTCATAGTACATTTCAGATAGCGCATAACTCTTTCAACAACATGCCAGTGTACATCACCTGGTTTGGAAACAAATTGGCTCAGTTTTCTCACAGCAAATGCGATGTCAGGCCTCGTTGCGCTCGCTGCGGACATAAGTGAACCAATGATTTGAGAGTATCTCAATTGATCTTTAGCCGTGCCTTCGAACTTTCGAATCAACACGCTAGGATCATATGGTGTTTGAGATGTTTTGCAGTCCGAATATCCAAAACGACTCAACACCTTTTCAACATAATGGGATTGCAAAAGTGTAATCCCACCCTCATTATCTCTCAGTAGCTTGATGTTCAAGATAACATCAGCAACACCTTCTCAACACGCTTGATGTTCATCTCAAAATTCTGAGATAGAAATGACTTGACCTCCTCAATGACTTTGAGGTTGGTTCCTAATATCAGTATGTCATCAACATACAAGCACAATATAACTCCTTCGCCCCCACTATGGCGATAGTATACACATTTGTCAGCTTCATTAACAACGAAGCCAGCAGATGTCAGTGTGTATTAAACTTGTCATGACATTGCTTAGGTGCTTGTTTCAGGCCATATAAAGATTTCAGCAACCTACACACTATTCTTTCCTGACCATCTATCACAAAGCCATCTGGTTGTTGCATGTAGATTTCCTCGTCTAGCTCTCCATTCAGGAAAGCCGTCTTAACATACATCTGGTGGACGAGAAGACCATGTGAGGCCGCCAACAAGAGTAACACTCGAATGGTGGTCAGTCTGGCCACATGTGAATAAGTATCGAAGAAATCTTCCTCTTCTTTTGAAGGAAATATGCCCTAGAGGCAATAATAAAGTTGTTATTTATTTCCTTATTTCATTATAAATGTTTATTATTCATGTTGTAATTGTATTAACCGGAAAATTAGTACATGTGTGAATACATAGACAAAACAGAGTGTCCCTAGTATGCCTCTACTTGACTAGCTCGTTGATCAAAGATGGTTATGTTTCCTGACCATAGACATGTGTTGTCATTTGATGAACGGGATCACATCATTAGAGAATGTGTGATGGACAAGACCCGTCCGTTAGCTTAGCAGTATGATTGTTTAGTTTTATTTCTATTGCTTTCTTCATGACTTATACATGTTCCTATGACTATGAGATTATGCAACTCCCGAATACCGGAGGAACACCTTGTGTGCTATCAAATGTCACAACGTAACTGGGTGATTATAAAGATTCTCTACAGGTGTCTCCGAAGGTGTTTGTTGGGTTGGCATAGATCAAGATTAGGATTTGTCACTCCGTGTATCGGAGAGGTATCTCTGGGCCCTCTCGGTAATGCACATCACTATAAGCCTTTCAAGCAATGTGACTAATGAGTTAGTTGCGGGATGATGCATTACAGAATGAGTAAAGAGACTTGCTGGTAACGAGATTGAACTAGGTATGATGATACCGACAATTGAATCTCGGGCAAGTAACATACCGATGACAAAGGGAACAACGTATGTTGTTATGCGGTTTGACCGATAAAGATCTTCGTAGAATATGTAGGAGCCAATATGAGCATCTAGGTTCCTCTATTGGTTATTGACCGAAGATGTGTCTCGGTCATGTCTACATAGTTCTCGAACCCGTAGGGTCCGCACGCTTAACGTTCGATGACGATTTGTATTATGAGTTATGTGTTTTGGTGACCAAAGTTTGTTCATAGTCCTGGATGAGATCACAGACATGGCGAGGAGTCTCGAAATGGTTGACAGGTAAAGATTGATATATTGGAAGGTTATATACGGACACCAGAATGGTTCCGATAAGGTTCAGTGATTTTTCGGAGTACCGGGAGGCTACCAGAACCCCCCGGGAAAGTTAATGGGCCTAATGGGCCATAGTGGAGGAGAGGAGGCAGGCCACGGGAGGTGGCGCGTGCCCCCCCTTGCCCAATCCGAATTGGACAAGGGGAGGGGGCGCAACCCCCTCTTTCCTTCTCCCTCTGCCTCCTTTCCCCTTCTCCGTTGGAAGGAAAGGGGGGTCGAATCCTACTAGGAATGGAGTCCTAGTAGGACTCCACCCTCTTGGCGCGCCCCCCTTGGGCTGGCCTCCTCCTCCCCCTCCTTTATATACGTGGGCAGGGGGCACCCCAAAGGCACAACAATTGTTTCTTAGCCGTGTGCGGTGCCCCCCTCCACAGTTTACTCCTCCGGTCATAGCGTCGTAGTGCTTAGGCGAAGCCCTGCGCGGATCACATCACCAACACCGTCGCCACGCCATCGTGCTGACGGAACTCTCCCTCGATCCTCTACTAGATCAAGAGTTCGAGGGATGTCATCCAGCTGAACATGTGCTGAACACGGAGGTGTCGTACGTTCGGTACTTGGATCGGTTGGATCATGAAGACGTTCGACTACATCAACCGCGTTAACATAATGCTTCCGCTTTCGGTCTACGAGGGTACGTGGACACACTCTCCCTCTCTCGTTGCTATGCATCTCCTAGATAGATCTTGCGTGATTGTAGGATTTTTTTTGAAATTGCATGCTACGTTCCCCAACAGTGGCATATATTCGAGCCAGGTCTATGCGTAGATGATATGCACGAGTAGAACACGAAGAGTTTTGGGCGATAATAGTCATACTGCTTACCACCAACGTCTTACTTTGATTCAGCGGTATTGTCGGATGAAGCGGCCCGGACCGACATTACATGACCGTGTTCATGAGACAGGTTCTCCCGACGTGCTTTGCACACAAGTGGCTAGCGGGTGTCTGTTTCTCCAAGTTTAGTTGAATCGAGTTTGACTACGTCCGGTCCTCGTTGAAGGTTAAAACAACATACTTGACGAAAAATCATTGTGGTTTTGATGCGTAGGTAAGAACGGTTCTTGCTAGAAGCCCGTAGCAGCCACGTAAAACTTGCAACAATAAAGTAGAGAACGTCTAACTTGTTTTTGCAGGGCTTGTTGTGATGTGATATGGTCAAGACATGATGTGATATAAGTTTTTGTATGAGATGATCATGTTTTGTAAAAGTTATCGGCAATTGGCAGGAGCCTTATGGTTGTCACTTTATTGTATGAAATGCAATCGCCATGTAATTGCTTTACTTTATCACTAAGCGGTAGCGATAGTCATAGAAGCAATAGTTGGCGAGACGACAACGATGCTACGATGGAGATCAAGGTGTCAAGCCGGTGATGATGGAGATCATGACGGTGCTTTCGAGTGTGAGATCAAAGGCACAAGATGATGATGGCCATATCATGTCACATATTTTGATTGCATGTGATGTTCATCTTTTATGCATCTTATTTTGCTTAGTACGGCGGTAGCATTATAAGATGATCCCTCACTAAATTTCAATGTATAAGTGTTCTCCCTGAGTATGCACCGTTGCTACAGTTTGTCGTTCCGAGACACCACACGATGATCGAGTGTGATAAGCTCTACGTTCACATACAACGGGTGCAAGCCAGTTTTGCACGCGCAAAATACTCGGGTTAAACTTGACGAGCCTAGCATATGCAGATATGGCCTCGGAACACTGAGACCGAAAGGTCGAACGTGAATCATATAGTAGATATGATCAACATAGAGATGTTCACCATTGAAAACTACTCCATCTCACTGATGACCGGACATGGTTTAGTTTATATGGATCACGTGATCATTTAGTTAACTAGAGGGATGTCTATCTAAGTGGGAGTTCTTAAGTAATATGATTAATTGAACTTTAATTTATCATGAACTTAGTACCTGATAGTTTTTTGCATATCTATGTTGTTGTAGATCTATGGCCCGTGCTACCGTTCCCTCAAATTTTAATGCGTTCCTAGAGAAAGCTAAGTTGAAAGATGATGGTAGCAATTACACGGACTAGGTTCGTAACTTGAGGATTATCCTCATTGTTGCACAGAAGAATTACGTCCTGGAAGCACCGCTAGGTGCAAGACCCGCTGCAGGAGTAACTCCGGACAATATGAACGTCTGGTAGAGCAAAGCTGATGACTATTCGATAGTTCAGTGTGCCATGCTTTACGGCTTAGAATCGGGACTTCAAAGACGTTTTGAACGTCATGGAGCATATGAGATGTTCCAGGAGTTGAAGTTAATATTTCAAGCAAATGCCCGAGTTGAGAGATATGAACTCTCCAACAAGTTCTACAACTGCAAGATGGAGGAGAATAGTTCAGTCAGTGAACACATACTCTGAATGTCTGGGTACTATAACCACTTGACTCGGCTGGGAGTTAATCTTCCTGATGATAGTGTCATTGACAGAGTTCTTCCATCACTGCCGCCAAGCTATAAAGGCTTCGTGATGAACTATAATATGTAAGGGATGGAAAAGACAATTCCCGAGCTCTTCGCGATGCTAAAGGCTGCGGAGGTAGAAATCAAGAAGGAGCATCAAGTGTTGATGGTTAACAAGACCACTAGTTTCAAGAAAAAGGGCAAAGGGAAGAAGGGGAACTTCAAGAAGAATAGCAGGCAAGTTGCTACTCCTGGGAAGAAACCCAAGTCTGGACCTAAGCCTGAAACTGAGTGCTTCTACTGCAAAGGGACTGGTCACTAGAAGCGGAACTGCCCCAAGTATTTGGCGGATAAGAAGGATGGGAAAGTGAAAGGTATATTTGATATACATGTTATTGATGTGTATCATACTAATGCTCGTAGTAGCGCCTGAGTATTTGATACTGGTTCTGTTGCTCATATTTGCAACTCGAGGTAGGGGCTACGGATTAAACAAAGATTGGCTAAGGACGAGGTGACAATGCACGTGGGAAATGGTTCCAAAGTCGATGTGATCGCTGTCGGCACGCTACCTCTACATCTACCATTGGGATTAATTTTAGACCTGAATAATTGTTATTTGGTGCCAGCGTTGAGCATGAACATTATATCTGGATCTTGTTTGATGCGAGATAGTTATTCATTTAAACCAGAGAATAATGGTTCTTCAATTTATATGAGTAATATCTTTTATGGTCATGCGCCCTTGATGAGTGGTCTATTTTTGTTGAATCTCGATTGTAGTGACACACATATTCATAATATTGAAGCCAAAAGATACAAAGTAATAATGATAGTGCAACTTATTTGTGGCACTGCCATTTAGGTTATATTGGTGTAAAGCGCATGAAGAAACTCCATGCTGATGGGCTTTTGAAATCACTTGATTATGAATCACTTGATGCTTGCGAACCATGCCTCATGGTCAAGGTGACCAAGACTCCGTTCTCCGGAACAATGGAGCGAGCAACTGACTTATTGAAAATAATACGTACTAATGTATGTGGTCCGATGAGTGTTGAGGCTCGCGGAGGGTATCATTATTTTCTGACCTTCACAGATGATTTGAGCATATATGGGTATATCTACTTAATGAAACATAAGTCTGAAACATTTGAAAAGTTCAAAGAATTTCAGAGTGAAGTGGAAAATCATCGTAACAAGAAAATAAAGTTTCTACAATCTGATCGTGGAGGTGAATATTTGAGTTATGAGTTTGGTCTTCATTTGAAACAATGTGGAATAGTTTCGCAACTCACGCCACCTGGAACACCACAACGTAATGGTGTGTCCGAACGTAGTAACCGTACTTTATTAGATATGGTGCGATCTATGATGTCTCTTATCGATTTACCACTATCGTTTTGGGGTTATGCTTTAGAGACGCCTGCATTCACGTTAAATAGGGCACCATCTAAATCCGTTGAGACGACACCATATGAACTGTGGTTTGGCAAGAAACCTAATCTGTCATTTCTTAAAGTTTGGGACTGCGATGCTTATGTGAAAAAGCTTCAACCTGATAAGCTCGAACCCAAATCGGAGAAATGCGTCTTCATTGGATACCCAAAGGAGACTGTTGGGTACGCCTTCTATCATAGATCCGAAGGCAAGATATTCGTTGCTAAGAATGGATCCTTTCTAGAGAAGGAGTTTCTCTCGAAAGAAGTGAGTGGGAGGAAAGTAGAACTTGATGAGGAAATTGTACCTTCTCCCGAATTGGAAAGTAGCTCATCACAGAAATCAGTTCCAGTGATGCCTACACCAATTAGTGAGGAAGTTAATGATGATGATCATGAAACTTCAGAACAAGTTACTACGGAACCTCCTAGGTCAACCAGAGTATGTTCCGCACCAGAGTGGTACGGTAATCCTGTTCCGGAAGTCATGTTACTAGACCATGACGAACCTACGAACTATGAGGAAGCGATGATGAGCCCAGATGCCGCAAAATGGCTTGAGGCCATGAAATCTGAGATGGGATCCATGTATGGGAACAAAGTATGGACTTTGGTTGACTTGCCCGATGATCGGCAAGCCATAGAGAATAAATGGATCTTCAAGAAGAAGACTGGCGCTGACGGTAATGTTACTGTCTACAAAGCTCGACTTGTTGCAAAAGGTTTTCGACAAGTTCAAGGAGTTGACTACGATGAGACCTTCTCAGCCATAACGATGCTTAAGTCTGTCTGAATCATGTTAGCAATTGCCGCATTTTATGATTATGAAATCTGGCAGATGGATGTCAAAACTGCGTTCCTTAATGGATATCTTAAAGAAGAGTTGTATATGATGAAACCAGAAGGTTTTGTCGATCCTAAATGTGCTAACAAAGTGTGCAAGCTCCAGCGATCCATTTATGGACTGGTGCAAGCCTCTCGGAGTTGGAATATATGCTTTGATAGTGTGATTAAAGCATATGGTTTTATACAGACTTTTGGAGAAGCCTGTATTTACAAGAAAGTGAGTGGGAGCTCTATAGCATTTCCAGTATTATATGTGGATGACATTGGAAATGATACATAATTTCTCGATAGCATAAAAGGATACTTGAATAAGAATTTTTCAATGAAAGACCTCGGTGAAGCTGCTTATATATTGGGCATCAAGATCTATAGAGATAGATCAAGACGCTTAATTGGACTTTCACAAAGCACTTACCTTGACAAAGTTTTGAAGAAGTTCAAAATGGATCAGTCAAAGAAAGGGTTCTTGCCTGTGTTACAAGGTGTGAAATTGAGTCAAACTCAATGCCCGACCACTGCAGAAGATAGAGAGAAAATGAAAGTCATTCCCTATGCCTCAGCAATAGGTTCTATCATGTATGCAATGCTGTGTACCAGAGCTGATGTGTGCCTTGCTATAAGTATAGAAGGGAGGTACCAATGTAATCCAGGAGTGGATCACTTGACAGCGGTCAAGAACATCCTGAAATACCTGAAAAGGACTAAGGATATGCTTTTCGTTTATGGAGGTGACAAAGAGCTCGTCGTAAATGGTTACCTCGATGCAAGCTTTGACACTGATCCGGATGACTCTAAGTCACAAACCGGATACGTATTTATATTGAATGGTGGGGCTGTTAGTTGGTGTAGTTCCAAGCAGAGCGTCGTGACAGGATCTACGTGTGAAGTGGAGTACATAGCTGCTTCGGAAGCAGCCAATGAAGGAGTCTGGATGAAGGAGTTCATATCCGATCTAGGTGTAATACCTTGTGCATCGGGTCCAATGAAAATCTTTTGTGACAATACTGGAGCAATAGCCTTGGCGAAGGAATCCAGATTTCACAAGAGAACCAAATACATCAAGAGAAGCTTCAATTCCATCCGCGATAAAGTCAAGGAGGGAGACATATAGATTTGCAAAATACATACAGATCTGAATGTTGCAGACCTGTTGACTAAGCCTCTTCCACGAGCAAAGCATGATCAGCACCAAGACTCCATGGGTATTAAAATCATTACTATGTAATCTAGATTATTGACTCTAGTGCAAGTGGGAGACTGAAGAAAATATACCCTAGAGGCAATAATAAAGTTGTTATTTATATTTCCTTATTTCATGATAAATGTTTATTATTCATGGTAGAATTGTATTAACCGGAAACTTAGTACATGTGTGAATACATAGACAAAACAGAGTGTCCCTAGTATGCCTCTACTTGACTAGCTCGTTGATCAAAGATGGTTATGTTTCCTGACCAAAGACATGTGTTGTCATTTGATGAACGGGATCACATCATTAGAGGATGATGTGATGAACAAGACTGATACTTCTCCAACGTATCTATAATTTTGGATTGCTCCATGCTATTATATATCATGTTTTGGATGTTTAATGGGCTTATTTATACACTTTTATATTATTTTCGGGACTAACCTATTAACCGGAGGCCCAGCCCAAATTGCTGTTTTTTTGCCTATTTCAGTGTTTCGCAGAAAAAGAATATCAAATGGAGTCCAAACGGAATGAAACCTTCGGGAGGGTTATTTTTGGAACAAACGTGATCCAGAGGACTTGGAGTGGACGTCAAGAAATCACCAAGGAGGTCACGAGGCAGGGGGCGCATCCTCCACCCTCGTGGGCCCCTCGTGGCTCCACCGACCTACTTCTTCCTCCTATATATACCTACGTACCCCCAAACCATTAAAGAGCACCACGAAAACCGAATTCCACCGCCGCAACCTTCTGTACCCGTGAGATCCCATCTTGGGGCCTTTTCCGGCGCTCCGCCGGAGGGGGCATTGATCACGGAGGGCTTCTACATCAACACCATATCCTCTCCGATGATGTGTGAGTAGTTTACCTCAGACCTTCGGGTCTATAGTTATTAGCTAGATGGCTTCTTCTCTCTCTTTGGATCTCAATACAAAGTTCTCCTCGATTCTCTTGGAGATCTATTCGATGTAATCTTCTTTTGCGGTGTGTCTGTCGAGATCCAATGAATTGTGGGTTTATGATCAAGATTATCTATGAATAATATTTGAATCTTCTCTGAATTCTTTTCTGTATGATTGGTTATCTTTACAAGTCTCTTCAAATTATCAGTTTGGTTTGGCCTACTAGATTGATCTTTGTTGAAATGGGAGAAGTGCTTAGCTTTGGGTTCAATCCTGCGGTGCTCGATCCCAGTGATAGTAGGGGAAACGACATGTATTGTATTGTTTCCATCGAGGATAAAAAGATGGGGTTTATATCATATTGCATGAGTTTATCCCTCTACATCATGTCATCTTGCTTAAAGCGTTACTCCGTTCTTATGAACTTAATACTCTAGATGCATGCTGAATAGCGGTCGATGTGTGGAGTAATAGTAGTAGATGCAGGCAGGAGTCGGTCTACTTGTCACGGACGTGATGCCTATATACATGATCATACCTAGATATTCTCATAACTATGCTCAATTCTATCAATTGCTCGACAGTAATTTGTTCACCCACCATAATACTTATGCTATCTTGAGAGAAGCCACTAGTGAAACCTATGGCCCCCGGGTCTATTCTCTATCATATTAATCTCCCGTCAACAAGCTATTTCTGTCGCCGTTATTTTGCTTTCTTTACTTTTAGTCTTTATCATAAAAATACCAAAAATATTATCTTATCATCTCTATCAGATCTCACTTTTGCAAGTGGCCGTGAAGGGATTCATAACCCCTTTATCGTGTTGGTTGCAAGGTTCTTATTTGTTTGTGTAGGTACAAGGGACTTGCGTGTGGCCTCCTACTGGATTGATACCTTGGTTCTCAAAAACTGAGGGAAATACTTACGCTACTTTGCTGTACCACCCTTTCCTCTTCAAGGGAAAACCAACGCAGTGCTCGAGAGGTAGCAAAGACCCATCCTTTAGCTTTGCATTATGATCGTTTAGTTTTATTGCTATTGCTTTCTTCATGACTTATACATGTTCCTCTGACTATGAGATTATGCAACTCCCGAATACCGGAGGAACACCTTGTGTGCTATCAAACTTCACAATGTAACTGGGTGATTATAAAGATGCTCTACAGGTGTCTCCGAAGGTGTTTGTTGGGTTGTCATAGATCAAGATTAGGATTTGTCACTCCGTGTATCGGAGAGTTATCTCTGGGCCATCTCGGTAATGCACATCACTATAAGCCTTGCAAGCAATGTGACTAATGAGTTAGTTGCGGGATGATGCATTACGGAACGAGTAAAGGGACTTGCCGGTAATGAGATCGAACTTGGTATGATGATACCGACGATCGAATCTCGGGCAAGTAACATACTGATGAGAAAGGGAACAACGTATGTTGTTATGCGGTTTGACCGATAAAGATCTTCGTAGAATATGTAGGAGCCAATATGAGCATCCAGGTTCCGCTATTGGTTATTAACCAGAGGTATATCTCGGTCATGTCTACATAGTTCTCGAACCCATAGGGTCTGCACGCTTAACGTTCGATGACGATTTGTATTATGCGTTATGTGTTTTGGTAACCAAAGTTTGTTCGGTGTCCCAGATGAGATCACGGACATGACGAGGAGTCTCGAAATGGTCGAGAGGTAAAGATTAATATATTGGAAGGTTATATACGGACACCGGAATGGTTCCGATAAAGGTTCGGGGATTTTTTGGAGTACCGGGAGGCTACCGGAACCCCCCGGGAAAGTTAATGGGCCTAATGGGCCATAGTGGAGGAGAGGAGGCAGGCCACGGGAGGTGGCGCCCCCCTTGCCCAATCCGAACTGGACAAGGGGAGGGCGCCCCCTCTCTTTCCTTCTCCCTCTCCCTCCTTTCCCCTTTCCCACTCTTCGTTGGAAGGAAAGGGGGGGGGCGAATCCTACTAGGAACGGAGCCCTAGTAGTACTCCCCCTCTTGGCGTGCCCCCCTTGGGCCGGCCTCCTCCTCCCCCTCCTTTATATACATGGGAAGGGGGGCACCTGTCGGATTTCGGGTTCCGATAAAACCCTCAACGTTTGAACACTAGGGTGCACACGAAGATCTCCCCTACCAAATCACGCCCTTAGCCTCTCCGGGATCTCTAAGCTAAGCTCGACGAACTCGCAACACGAGAGATGCAAGATTTATACTGGTTCGGGCCACCGTTGTGGTGTAATACCCTACTCCAGTGTGGTGTGGTGGATTGCCTCTCGGGCTGAGGATGAACAGTACAAGGGGAAGAACAGCCTCCTGAGGTGAGTTGTTTTTGCTTGGTGGATGTGAGGATGAAATAAATGGGTTCGAGACCAGTTCGAGACCAGTTGCCTCCTACTATGGTGGCTAGCCGTATTTATAGAGGCCCTGGTCCTCTTCCCAAATATTGAGCGGGAAGGGATGCCACAACGGCCGAGTTTGAAGGGGGACAGGTTGTACAACTTATCCTGACAAAAGGTGGTCTTCGCCGGCCAAAGGCTCTGGTGGTGACGCCGCCTTGGGCTCCACGGTGACCTCCGTCTTGCTGTCCTGCTGGTCTTGGTCTCGTTGCACCGATACGGAAACCTTTGCTTGAAGCCTCGGTACTCCTCGCCCGAGCTTGCCTCCTTAGCACCAAAGAGGAAGCAAGGACACTGTGCGTGCTGGCACCTGCCAGGTGCCCGCCTGGCCTTGGTCGTCATGGCTCACGTCATTGGAACCTCGTGAGGTTTGCCTTGCCTTGATCTCTCCGCCCCTCGCGAGCCAGCCTGGTGAGGCCGCTCCCGAGGAGGTCTTGTGTCATCCGCCTCGCGAGGCTTGGCCCCTCGCGAGGGTCTCTAATGCTTGTTGGTGAGGATGGGCCGTACGGGCCGGCTCGCAGAGCCACGCCGTGGGCTGCAGGCAGGCAAGTCTGGGGACCCCCGTTCCCAGAACACCGACAGTAGCCCCCGGGCCCAAGGCGCGCTCGGACTTGGCTTCGAGCTGAAGGCAAAGGGCAAGTGCAGAGCGCCACAGGCCCCAACAGCCTGCGGCCTTGGTCGACGCGTGGCGGTTGATTGGACGTGGGCGTCTCCGCTTCCCCACGCTGCATCGGCAACTGCCCGACTTGACAAATCCCTGCTGCATGCAAGGAGAAACCATCATTACCTGTGATCATGGGGGGCGCTGGTTGGCCTTCCTTTGCTATAAATGGGGAGGGGGGTAGAGCCCCCGTCGCCCATCTCTTCCCATTCCGTTCGCTTCTCCCCCTTTGCTCCATTACCAGTAGTGACACCAATGGCGCCGTCGAAGAGGTTCTCCACCGCGGAAGGGGAAGGCCTGTCGGGAGGGGCCCGGCTCCCCGGTGCCCAAGCGTGGACGCGGTCGTACCCGCAAGCACACCGCAACCCCCGCCGCGGCCCCTCGCAGCCGCGGCAGTGCCGCTTCATGTGGTGGGGGTCGCCCCGGTCGTGGCAGCCCTGTCGGTAAAGGAAGGCATGCCGGGGTTGCGCGGCCTCCCCGGCCGTGCTCCCACTCGGCGGAGGTGCTGTCGGAGTTCGTCGTGTGGTCAGAGAACCCGGCCGGCAACTGGCTTCAGCTCCCGTGCTTCATCGCCGATGAGCTGCCGACCGTCGGTCCAGGCAGGCTCTGACTGCACGCAGACGGCTGCTGCAGCAGGGCTTCCTGGGTCGCGGTTGAGGTCTCCGTTGCGGGCAACATAGCGCTGGCTCGCGGCTGGCAGACGTTCGCCCGCGCGCGAGGCCTGGCAGGCAGTGCACCCTCCACTTCAAGTACGACGGCGACGCGACCCTCTATGTGAGGGTGTTTGGGGAAGAAGGTCGCCGCGCCGGGTGCTGCCTGATACGTCTCCAACGTATCTATAATTTTTGATTGCTCCATGCTATTATATATTCTGTTTTGGATGTTTAATGGGCTTATTTATACACTTCTATATTATTTTTGGTACTAACCTATTAACCGGAGGCCCAGCCCAGATTGCTGTTTTTTTGCCTATTTCAGTGTTTCGCAGAAAAAAGAATATCAAACGGAGTCCAAACGGAATGAAACCTTCGGGAGAGTTATTTTTGCAACAAACGTGATCTAGAGGACTTGGAGTGGACGTCAAGAAATCACCGAGGAGGCCACGAGGCAGGGGGCGCGCCTACCCCCCCTAGGCGCGCCCTCCACCCTCGTGGGCCCCTCGTGGCTCCACCGACCTACTTCTTCCTCCTATATATACCTACGTACCCCCAAACCATCGAAGAGCACCACGAAAACCTAATTCCACCGCCGCAACCTTCTGTACCCGTGAGATCCCATCTTGGGGCCTTTTCTGGCGCTCCGCCGGAGGGGGCATTGATCACGGAGGGCTTCTACATCAACACCATAGCCTCTCCGATGATGTGTGTGTAGTTTACCTCAGACCTTCGGGTCCATAGTTATTAGCTAGATGGCTTCTTCTCTCTCTTTGGATCTCAATACAAAGTTCTCCTCGATTCTCTTGGAGATCTATTCGATGTAATCTTCTTTTGCGGTTTGTTTGTCGAGATCCGATGAATTGTGGGTCTATGATCAAGATTATCTATGAACAATATTTGAATCTTCTCTGAATTCTTTTATGTATGATTGGTTATCTTTGCAAGTCTCTTCGAATTATCAGTTTGGTTTCGCCTACTAGATTGATCTTTCTTGCAATGGGAGAAGTGCTTAGCGTTGGGTTCAATCTTGCGGTGCTCGATCCCAGTGACAGTAGGGGAAACGACATGTATTGTATTGTTGCCATCGAGGATAAAAAGATGGGGTTTATATCATATTGCATGAGTTTATCCCTCTACATCATGTCATCTTGCTTAAAGCGTTACTCCGTTCTTATGAACTTAATACTCTAGATGCATGCTGGATAGCGGTCGATGTGTGGAGTAATAGTAGTAGATACAGTCAGGAGTCGGTCTACTTGTCACGGACGTGATGCCTATATACATGCTCATACCTAGATATTCTCATAACTATGCTCAATTCTATCAATTGCTCGACGCCTTCCTTTATAACCATGCACTCCTACTACTTCTTTAGGACATGGCTGACTTGCTAATCACAAGTCGTCTCCCGAAAAGGCAAATAACGAGGAATTTGTTCACCTACCGTAATACTTATGCTATCTTGAGAGAAGCCACTAGTGAAACCTATGGCCCCCGGGTCTATTCTCTATCACATTAATCTCCCGTCAACAAGCTATTTCTGTCGCCGTTATTTTGCTTTCTTTAGTTTTACTCTTTATCATAAAAATACCAAAAATATTATCTTATCATCTCTATCAGATCTTACTTTTGCAAGTGGCCGTGAAGGGATTGACAACCCCTTTATCGCGTTGGTTGCAAGGTTTTTATTTGTTTGTGTAGGTACAAGGGACTTGCGTGTGGCCTCCTACTGGATTGATACCTTGGTTCTCAAAAACTGAGGGAAATACTTACGCTACTTTGCTGCATCACCCTTTCCTCTTCAAGGGAAAACCAACGCAGTGCTCGAGAGGTAGCAAGAAGGATTTCTGGCGCCGTTACCGGGGAGTCTACGCACAAGTCAATATACCAAGTACCCATCACAAACTCTTATCCCTCGCATTACATTATTTCCCATTTGCCTCTCGTTTTCCTCTCCCCCACTTCACCCTTGGCGTTTTATTCGCCCTCTCTTTCCGTTCGCCTCTATTTCGCTTGCTTCTTGTTTGCCCGTGTGTTGGATTGCTTGCTTGTCACGATGGCTCAAGACAATACTAAATTGTGTGACTTCACCAATACCAACAACAATGATTTTCTTAGTACACCGATTGCTCCTCTTACCGAAACTGAATCTTGTGAAATCAATGCTGCTTTGTTGAATCTTGTCATGAAAGATCAATTCGTCGGCCTTCCTAGTGAAGATGCCGCTACCCGTCTAAATAGCTTTGTTGATTTGTGTGATATGCAAAAGAAGAAAGATGTGGATAATGATATTGTTAAATTGAAGCTATTTCCGTTTTCTCTTAGAGATCGTGCTAAAACTTGGTTTTCATCTTTCCCTAAAAATAGTATTGATTCTTGGAATGAGTGCAAAGATGCTTTTATCTCTAAGTAGTTCCCTCCCGCTAAGATCATCTCTCTTAGAAACGATATTATGAATTTTAAGCAACTTGATCATGAACATGTTGCACAAGCTTGGGAGAGGATGAAATTAATGATACGTAATTGCCCTACTCATGTTTTGAATTTGTGGATGATTATACAAAATTTTTATGCCGGATTGAATTTTTCTTCTAGAAATCTTTTAGATTCGGCCGCGGGAGGCACTTTTATGGAAGTCACTTTAGGAGAAGCTACTAAACTCCTAGATAATATTATGGTTAATTATTCTCAATGGCACACTGAAAGATCTACTAGTAAAAAGGTTCATGCGATTGAAGAAATTAATGTTTTGAGTGGAAAGATGGATGAACTTATGAAATTGTTTGTTAATAAGAGTGTTTCTTCTGATCCCAATGATATGCCTTTGTCTACTTTGATTGAGAATAATAATGAATCTATGGATGTGAATTTTGTTGGTAGTAATAATTTTGGTGACAATGCATATAGAGGAAACTTTAATCCTAGGCCGTATCCTAGTAATCCCTCTAATAATTATGGTAATTCCTACAACAACTCTTATGGAAATTTTAATAAGATGCCCTCTGATTTTGAGACTAGTGTTAAAGAATTTATGATTTCTCAAAAGAATTTCAATGCTTTGCTTGAAGAAAAATTGCCTAAGATTGATGAGTTGGCTAGGAACATAGATAGAATTTCTCTTGATGTTGATTCTTTGAAACTTAGATCTATTCCACCTAAGCATCATATCAATGAGTCTCTCAAATCCATGAGAATTTCCATTGATGAGTGTAAAGAAAGAACTGCTAGGATGCGTGCTAAGAAAGATTGCTTTGTGAAGGCGTGTTCTTCATGTTTTTACAAGAATAAAGATGAAGATCTAAAAGTTATTGATGTGTCCCCTATTAAATCCTTGTTTTGCAATATGAACCTTGATAATGATGGGACTGGACATGAGTCAACTTTAGTTAGAAGGCGTCCCAAAGATTCAGAGTCTCTAGATCTTGATGCTAAAATTGGTAAAAGTGGGATTGAAGAGGTTAAAACTTTAGATAGCAATGAACCCACTATCTTGGATTTCAAGGAATTTAATTATGATAATTTCTCTTTGATATATTGTATTTCCTTGTTGCAATCCGTGCTAAATTCTCCTCATGCTTATAGTCAAAATAAAGCTTTTACCAAACATATCGTTGATGCTTTGATGCAATCTTATGAAGAAAAACTTGAGTTGGAAGTTTCTATCCCTAGAAAACTTTATGATGAGTGGGAACCTACTATTAAAATTAAAATTAAAGATCATGAATGCTATGCTTTGTGTGATTTGGGAGCTAGTGTTTCCACGATCCCAAAAACTTTGTGTGGTTTGCTAGGTTTCCGTGAATTTGATGATTGTTCCTTAAACTTGCACCTTGCGGATTCCACCATTAAGAAACCTATGGGAAGAATTAATGATGTTCTTATTGTTGCAAATAGGAATTATGTGCCCATAGATTTCATTTTTCTTGATATAGATTGCAATCCTTCAAGTCCTAATTATTCTTGGTAGACCTTTCCTTAGAACGATTGGTGCAATTATTGATATGAAGGAAGGAAATATTAGATTCCAATTTCCGTTAAGGAAAGGCATGGAACACTTTCCTAGAAATAAAATAAAATTACCTTATGAATCTATTATGAGAGCTACTTATGGATTTCCTACCAAAGATGGCAATACCTAGATCTATCCTTGCCTTTATGCCTAGCTAGGGGCGTTAAACGACAGCGCTTGTTGGGAGGCAACCCAATTTTATTTTTGTTTTTTGTTTTTTGGTTATGTTTAGGAATAAACAATCCATCTAGCCTCTGTTTAGATTTGGTTTTGTTTTTTAATTAGTGTTTGCGCCAAGTTAAACCTATAGGATCTTCTTGGATGATAGTTATTTGATCTTGCTGAAAATTCCAGAAACTTTCTGTTCACAAAAACAATTGTTAAAAATCACCAGAACCGGATAAAATACTGATTCCAATTCCAGTAGATCAATAAACAAATTATCTAGGTCGTCCTATTTTGGTAGATTTTTCTGAGTTCCAGAAGTTTGCGTTTGATACAGATTACTACAGACTGTTCTGTTTTTGACAGATTCTGTTTTCTCGTGTTGTTTACTTATTTTGATGAATCTATGGCTAGTAAAAGAGTTTATAAACCATACATAAGTTGGAATATAGTAGGTTTAGCGTCAATATAAATAAATAATGAGTTCATTACAGTACCTTGAAGTGGTGTTTTGTTTTCTTTCGCTAACGGAGCTCACGAGATTTTCTGTTAAGTTTTGTGTTGTGAAGTTTTCAAGTTTTGGGTAAAGATTTGATGGATTATGGAACAAGGAGTGGAAAGAGCCTAAGCTTGGGGATGCCCAAGGAACCCCAAGGTAAAATCTAAGGATAACCCAAAAGCCTAAGCTTGGGGATGCCCCGGAAGGCATCCCCTCTTTTGTCTTCGTCGATCGGTAACTTTATTTGGAGCTATATTTTTATTCACCACATGATATTTGTTTTGCTTGGAGCGTCTTGTATGATTTGAGTCTTTGCTTTTTAGTTCACCACAATCATGCTTGCTGTACACACCTTTTGAGATACACACACATTATTCGGAATTTATTAGAATACTCTATGTGCTTCACTTATATCTTTTGAGCTATTTTTTTTGCTCTAGTGCTTCACTTATATCTTTTAGAGCACGGCGGTGGTTATATTTTATAGAAATAATTGATCTCTCATGCTTCACTTATATTATTTTGAGAGTGCTTAGAACAGCATGGTAATTTTCTTTGGTTATAAAATTAGTCCTAATTTGATAGGCATCCAAGATAAAAAACTATAAAGTGCATTGAATACTAAGAGATGTTTGATACTTGATAATTGTTTTGAAATATGAAGATGGTGATATTAGAGTCATGCTAGTTGAGTAGTTGTGAATTTGAGAAATACTTGTTCTAAAGTTTGTGATTCCCGTAGCATGCACGTATGGTGAACCGTTATGTGATGAAGTCGGAGCATGATTTATTTATTGATTGTCTTCCTTATGAGTGGCGGTCGGGGACGAGCGATGGTCTTTTCCTACCAATCTATCCCCCTAGGAGCATGCGCGTAGTACTTTGTTTCGATAACTAATAGATTTTTGCAATAAGTATGTGAGTTCTTTATGACTAATGTTGAGTCCATGGATTATACGCACTCTCATCCTTCCACCATTGCTAGCCTCTCTAATACCGCGCACCTCTTCGCCGGTATCATATACCCACCATATACCTTCCTCAAAACAGCCACCATACCTACCTATTATGGCATTTCCATAGCCATTCCGAGATATATTGCCATGCAACTTACCACCATTCCATTTATTATGACACGCTTCATCATTGTCATATTGCTTTGCATGATCATGTAGTTGACATTGTATTTGTGGCAAAGCCACCTTCATAATTCTTTCATACATGTCACTCTTGGTTCATTGCATATCCCGGTACACCGCCGGAGGCATTCACATAGAGTCATATTTTGTTCTAAGTATTGAGTTATAATTCTTGAGTTGTAAGTAAATAAAAGTGTGATGATCATTATTAGAGCATTGTCCCAAGTGAGGAAAGGATGATGGAGACTATGATTCCCCCACAAGTCGGGATGAGATTCCAGACTAAAAAAAGAGGCCATAAAAAAAAGAGAAGGCCCAAACAAAAAAAAGAGAAAAAGAGAGAAGGGACAATGTTAATATCCTTTTTCCACACTTGTGCTTCAAAGTAGCACCATGATCTTCATGATAGAGAGTCTCCTATGTTGTCATTTTCATATACTAGTGGGAATTTTACATTATAGAACTTGGCTTGTATATTCCAATGATGGGCTTCCTCAAAAATGCCCTAGGTCTTCGTGAGCAAGCGAGTTGAATGCACACCCACTTAGTTTCTTTTGTTGAGCTTTCATATACTTATAGCTCTAGTGCATCCGTTGCATGGCAATCCCTACTCACTAACATTGATATCTATTGATGGGCATCTCCATAGCCCGTTGATACGCCTAGTTGATGTGAGACTATCTTCCCCTTTTTGTCTTCTCCACAACCACCATTCTATTCCACCTATAGTGCTATGTCCATGGCTCACGCTCATATATTGCGTGAAGATCGAAAAAGTTTGAGAACATCAAAAGTATGAAACAATTGCTTGGCTTGTCATCGGGGTTGTGCATGATTTAAATACTTTGTGTGGTGAAGATAGAGCATAGCCATACTATATGATTTTGTAGGGATAACTTTCTTTGGCCATGTTATTTTGAGAAGACATGATTGCTTTGTTAGTATGCTTGAAGTATTATTATTTTCATGTTAATATTAAACTTTTATCTTGAATCTTTCGGATCTGAACATTCATACCACAATAAACAGAAATACATTGAAGAATATGCTAAGTAGCATTCCACGTAAAAAATTCTGTTTTTACCATTTACCTACCCGAGAACGAGGAATTAAGCTTGGGGATGCTTGATACGTCTCCAACGTATCTATAATTTTTGATTGCTCCATGCTATTATATATTCTGTTTTGGATGTTTAATGGGCTTATTTATACACTTTTATGTTATTTTTGGTACTAACCTATTAACCGGAGGCCCAGCCCTGATTGCTGTTTTTTTGCCTATTTCAGTGTTTCGCAGAAAAAAGAATATCAAACGGAGTCCAAACGGAATGAAACCTTCGGGAGAGTTATTTTTGGAACAAACGTGATCCACAGGACTTGGAGTGGATGTCAAGAAATCACCGAGGAGGCCACGAGGCAGGGGGGCGCGCCTACCCCCTAGGCGCGCCCTCCACCCTCGTGGGCCCCTCGTGGCTCCACCGACCTACTTCTTCCTCCTATATATACCTACGTACCCCAAACCATCGAAGAGCACCACAAAAACCTAATTCCACCGCCGCAACCTTCTGTACCCGTGAGATCCCATCTTGGGGCCTTTTCCGGCGCTCCGCCGGAGGGGGCATTGATCACGGAGGGCTTCTACATCAACACCATAGCCTCTCCGTTGATGTGTCAGTAGTTTACCTCAGACCTTCGGGTCCATAGTTATTAGCTAGATGGCTTCTTCTCTCTCTTTGGATCTCAATACAAAGTTCTCCTCAATTCTCTTGGAGATCTATTCGATGTAATCTTCTTTTGCGGTGTGTTTGTCGAGATCCGATGAATTGTGGGTCTATGATCAAGATTATCTATGAACAATATTTGAATCTTCTCTGAATTCTTTTATGTATGATTGGTTATCTTTGCAAGTCTCTTCGAATTATCAGTTTGGTTTGGCCTACTAGATTGATCGTTCTTGCAATGGAAGAAGTGCTTAGCTTTGGGTTCAATCTTGCGGTGCTCGATCCCAGTGACAGTAGGGGAAACGACAAGTATTGTATTGTTGCCATCGAGGATAAAAAGATGGGGTTTATATCATATTGCATGAGTTTATCCCTCTACATCATGTCATCTTGCTTAAAGCGTTACTCCGTTCTTATGAACTTAATACTCTAGATGCATGCTGGATAGCGGTCGATGTGTGGAGTAATAATAGTAGATGCAGGCAGGAGTCGGTCTAGTTGTCACGGACGTGATGCCTATATACATGATCATACCTAGATATTCTCATAACTATGCTCTATTCTAACAATTGCTCGACAGTAATTTGTTCACCCACCGTAATACTTATGCTATCTTGAGAGAAGCCACTAGTGAAACCTATGGCCCCCGAGTCTATTCTCTATAATATTAATCTCCCGTCAACAAGCTATTTCTGTCGCCGTTATTTTGCTTTCTTTACTTTTAGTCTTTATCATAAAAATACCAAAAATATTATCTTGTCATCTCTATCAGATCTCACTTTTGCAAGTGGCCGTGAAGGGATTGACAACCCCTTTATCGCGTTGGTTGCAAGGTTCTTATTTGTTTGTGTAGGTACAAGGGACTTGCGTGTGGCCTCCTACTGGATTGATACCTTGGTTCTCAAAAACTGAGGGAAATAGTTACGCTACTTTGCTGCATCACCCTTTCCTCTTCAAGGGAAAACCAACGCAGTGCTCGAGAGGTAGCACTGCCCCGAGATCAACGACGGCGACGAGGTGCTCGGTCTTGGCGATGGTCGTGACGAGGATGAAGCCGTACCCGCCCCCGATGCCGACCGCGTCTCGTCTAGCTACGGCGGCTCTTCCTCCGGCGACAGCGCCAGCAGCAGTGGTTATGACCAGCCGGCGCGCCGCCGCGCCCGCTTCGAGGGTGACAGCGGGTCATCTCGTCGCCGCACTTCCGTGAAGCGCGAGGAGGGGTCTGGCTGAGCTTGGGACGACGCCAGGGACCTGTCCTCACGGACCGCTGTGGGGGCGCGGCTACTTTTGTTTCGTTCTTCCTTTCCTTCCTGCATTGAGAGAGACAAGTATGGGGCCCCGTGGGGGCATGCAACAAACTATGATTTCCAAATTGTTATGCTGTGTTTATCATCCCCGCGCCGCGTTGCAACATCCATGTTTATATAGGCACGTAGGAAAAACTTAGCTTGACGCGTTTGAAGTGGTTTCCGCCTCGCGAGGCGCGCGTTTCTCAGTACCTGGCGAGGAGGAACTGCAAAAATTTGTTAGGAGATCTGAGCCCGGGTCACCAGCGCTGCTGGCCATGGCCCAGCGCTTCGTATCGCGGTACCCGTGGGGCACAGATTGAGAGAGGTGTGCCAGCTTGCGGGCTCGAACGAGGGTGCTTCGCGAAGAACAGAAAAAAGGAAGCACACGAGGGTGCCTGCCCAGCCCCCTCGCGAGGTACGCGCGAGAGAGAGTGCAGACAGAACTAAAGGCGAAAATGGAGGCGGAAAACGATGGAACCAAACCAGCAAAGAACACCAGAAGAAAACTTCAATTAAAAAGGGGAGAGCCAACTACGGAAAGCAAATGAAAAGCCGCGTCCGACACCTAGTCTAGTCTTCATGTCTTCTCACCAGTGCGGAGCTAAGTGCTACCACTAGGACGTGGGAGGGAGCCCCCGAGGCCCAAGGGCGGCACTCCTGAGACTCCGGGGCGTGTATAGCCCCACTCATTATTACGTGAGAATGTCACGAGCGGAGACCTTCACAGGCACTGGGCCTTCTTCACAGGTGCCGGGCCTTTCTTCATGGGTAGAACTTCCGGAGGTGCTGGATGTTCAAGGCGTTCTGGATGCGTACCCCGTCCTGCATCTCCAGGCGCGCAGCGCCAGGCCTGGAGACATGGATGACCTTGAACGGGCCCTCCCACATGGGTGAGAGCTTATGTAGCCCTTCCCTGGAGAGCACCCGCCTCAGGACGAGGTCACCCACCTCAAGCGTCCTGGAGCGGACGCTACGACAGTGGTACCGCCGTAGCACCTGCTGGTATCTTGCCGCCCGTAGTGCAGCTTCGCGGCGGCGTTCCTCCCCTGGCACGAGGTCCATCCCCCGCGTGGCGTCCTGCTACGTCTCGTCAAACGCCAGGACCCATGTGGAGCGATGCTTGACCTCGTGAGGGAGAACTGCTTCTGCTCCGTAGACGAGGAAGAATGGGGTCTCGCCCGTTGGCTTGGTGGAGGTGGTGCGGATGGACCACATCATGGACTGGAGCTCGTCGTGCCAGCCCCTGTCGCAGGCTTCGAGCTTCTTCTTGAAGGTCCTGATCTTGAGGCCTCTCAGGACCTCCGCATTGGCGCGTTCGGCTTGACTATTGCTCCGGGGGTGGGCCACTGAAGCGTAGCAAATCTGCGTTCCAAGGTTAGCACACTACGTTTTGAAGAGATTACTGGTGAACTACGAGCCATTATCAGTGATGATGCGGTTGGGGACCCCAAAACGGCTCACGAGACCCCTGATGAACTTGACCGCGGAGCCAGCTGGGATGGTGCAGATGGCTTCCACCTCCGCCCACTTGGTGAACTTGTCGATGGCAACGTAGAGGTATCGGTAGCCCCCAGGCGCTCGAGGGAACGGGCCCAGGATATCCAGTCCCCAGACTGCAAACGGCCACGAGAGTGGAATGGTCTGGAGGCCCTGAGCTGACTGATGGATCTGCTTGGCGTGGAATTGGCAGGCCTTGCAGGACTTCACTAGCTCAGCTGCGTCGTTGAGCGCCGTGGGCCAGTAGAATCCGCTGCGGAATGCCTTGCCAACGAGGGTTCGTGACGAAGAGTGGTGCCCCCAGTCCCCGCCGTGTATGTCGGCTAGCAGTTCCTTCCCCTGTTCCCTGGAGATGCAACGCAGAGAAACGTCATTTGGCCGCTTCCTGTGTAACTCACCGTCCTGGATGCAGTATGCCGTGGCTTGCCGGGCCACACGCTCCGCGTCCTCCTCCTTCTCCGGCAACGTCCCTTGCATCAGATATTCCTTGAATTCCTTGGTCTAGCATCCCTCCTGAGGCTCGAGCGCCAAGAGTAGACGCGCTCCCGAGGTCGGGCCACAGGCTGGGGCTCCCGTGGCAGGTGGCTGTGGGAGCTCCTCCCGAGGCTGCGCTGTCCTTGAAAGCCGTGGTGCTGCTGATGGCTTGAAGAGCCGCTCCTCGAAAACACCAGGCTCTTGGGGCTGTCGCTTGGATGCCCTTCTGGCGATGTCGTCGGCTTCCTTGTTGGTGCCACGGGGCACGCGCTGCAACTCCAGGCCCAGGAACTGCTTCTCCATCTTGCGCACCTCCGCGAGGTATGCCTCCATGTGTTCATCCTTCGGCTCATACACCTTGTTGGAGAAGTTGACGAGGAGCTGCGAGTCGCCCCTGATGGTGAGACGCTTCACCCCCAGGGCCCCTGCAGCCTTCAGGCTGGCTATGAGGCCTTCGTACTCTGCAATGTTGTTGGAGACCTTCTCGCCCTGCTGGAAGCAGAGCTGCACAACATAGTAGAGCTTGTCCTGAGTGGGCGAGATGAGCACTGCTCCAGCCCCCACGCCCTGGCGCACGAAGGCACCATCAAAATACATGACCCAGCAGTCGGGCGCCTCACTTCCCGGCGAGAGGGACTGATCCTCGCCTATTTCGAGCACTGGGGCGTCCGTCCATTGTGCCACGAAATCGGTGAGCGCGTCTCCCTTGATGACCCTGGTGGTGCTGAACTCCAACTGGAATGCCTGTAGCTCGATGTTCCACTCAGCGAACCTTCCGGCAGAGTTGGGGCTCCTGAGCACCCTCTCCAATGGGTAGGCCGGGACGACCTTGATGGGGTTACCTTCAAAGTAACGCCGCAGCTTACGCGAGGCCACCAAGAGCGCGAGTAAGAGCTTCTGAGGCATGGGGTACCGTGCCCTTGCATCCCGCAACACCGTGCTGACGAAATACACTGAGTGCTCGACGGGGGCGGGCGCGCTGATGGAGCCTACGCCTTCCGGAAGTTGAGGCGCCTCCTGAGGTGGTGGAGCCCCCAACGCCTGATCGCTTGTCAGGGTCCCTGCATGCTCGGGGGCGCCGTCCTGCTGAGCTTGATCCTCTGCTGCTGTAGCTGCAGCCTTTGCGGCGCCATCCTGGTCTTGCATCATCCCTGCTGGGGGTGTAGCTCGGCGCGATGCGCCCTTGTCTTTGTGTTCTTCCCGAATCGCCACTAGACCCGCGCTGGCGGAGTAGGGAGTGGCGGCATGGTAAAGCACCAGGGGCTCGAGAGGTCGTGGTGCCACCATCACTGGAGGGCTGGTCAGGTATTTCTTGAGGTCTTGAAATGCTTGGTCGGCCTCCGGGGTCCACTCGAATGGGCCCTTCTTCTTCATTAGCTTGAAGAAGGGTAAGGCGCGCTCTCCTAGCTTGGAAATGAAGCGTCCCAACGCAGTCACCCGTCCAGCAAGCTTCTGCAGTTCCTTGAGGGTTTGCGGTGGACTCATGTCTTCGATGGCCTTGACCTTCTCTGGGTTGGCCTCGATCCCCCTGTGGGACACGAGGAAGCCCAGTAGCTTGCCGGAAGGGACGCCAAACACGCACTCCTCCGGGTTGAGTCGCAATTCCACCTGGCGGAGGCTCGCGAAGGTTTCCTCCAGGTCCTGAATCAAAGTGCTCGCCTCCCGAGACTTCACCACGATGTCGTCGACGTAAGCTTCAACGTTTCTCCCGAGCTGCCGACCCAAGGCGATGTGCATTAGCCGCTGGAAGGTTGCGCCTGCGTTGCGCAGCCCGAACGACATGCAAGTGTAGCAGTACACCCCACACGGGGTCAGGAAGGATGTCTTCTCCACATCTTCTACCGCCATCTTGATCTGGTGATATCCTGAAAACGCATCCAGAAAGCATAGCAAGTCGCACTCGGCGGTGGAGTCGACGATCTGGTCGATGCGTGGAAGTGGGAACAGATCTTGGGGGCATGCCTTGTTTAGGTTGGTGAAGTCGATGCACATACACTCCTTCCCGCCTTTCTTTGGCACAACGACGTGGTTCGCCAGCCACTCGCGGTACCGAACCTCGCGAATGACACCCACAGCCTCCAACTTGTGGGTCTCTTGGACGATGAAAGCTTGCTTCTCCATGGACTGCCGCCTCGCCCTCTGCTTTACGGGGCGTACGTTGGGGCACACCTTCAGGTGGTGCTCTATCACCCCTCTTGGGACCCCTACCAGCTGATTGGGCTCCCAAGCAAACACTTCCTTGTTCGCATGCAAGAACTTCACCAGCGCCTCCTCCTGATCAGGCTCGAGGTTGGCGCCTATGGTAAAGGTTGCTCCCGAGGACCCGTCCTCCTCGACCGACACCTGCTTGGTTTCCGCCTCGTCTTGAGTGAACAACTCCTTCTTCTTGGTTGGTGCGGCTTCCTTGGCCTTGGAGGTGTCCGCATCGGCAGGCTGCACTGTCGCAGCGGTCTTGAGGGCAAGCTTGAGCGTCATCAGGGCTTCCTTGGTGTCCCCAACAACTGTGAGGACACCCTTGCTCCCGGGCATCTTCATGAGGTTGTAGGCCGGATGGGTCGCCACCATGAACTGAGCCAGGGTCGGGTACCCGAGGATGGCGTTGTACGGGGCCGATGCAGGCGATGTCAAAGTCGACCGGCTCGGTGCGGTAGTTGTCGCGCGTGCCGAAGGTTACGGGGAGGCGGATTTGCCCCAGGGAGTGGGCGGAGCCTCCACCAACCCCTGAGAAAGGCTTGCTAGGGCGGAGCCGCTCGAGCGGTACATGAAGAAGGCTGAAGGCCTCGACAGAGAGCACGTTGAGGCTGGCACCACCATCGATGAGCGTCTTGGTGATGGACATGTTGCAGATGGTGGGCGTGCAAAGCATTGGGAGCACACCCGAGCCTATGGTGGAGACGGGATGATCCCCTGAGTTGAAGGTGAGGTCGGCCTCGGGCGCGGCCCAGCCCGGGGGAGCCCCCGGGCGCTTGGAAGTGGTGCCGATCTAGCGAAGGAGCGGCTTGATGGGACGATCCGAGGGCGGTGCCTGCGAGCTGCCGAGGAGGGCCGCGTAGCGCGCAGTGAAGAGACCTCGCAGCTCCTCCCAAGATGCCACCGTCGATCCGGGGAGGTTGAGCAGCCAAGCGCGCGGTGCGCCAGTGAGGGCTATGGGAAGCCAGTTGGCCATGACCTTGTCGTCGCCCCCGGCCTTAAGGACGGCTTCCTTGTATGCCAGCAGGAAAGCCGACGGGTCCGCCGCGCCGTCGTAGCGCGGCGGCATCTCCGGCTTGAACTTGGGAGGCCACTTCACCTGCCACAAGGCAGGAGTAAGGGCTCGGAGCCCCCAGGCGCCGCCGTGGGCAACCGCAGATCCAGCTGGAAGAGCACCGCTAGCCATGGGGAACGGGCACGAAGATGGTGGAGCGCGGATCGATGGAAGGAAAGCTCCGGCGCACCCCTACCTGGCGCACCAAATGTTGGATTTCGGGTTCCGGCAAAACCCTCAAGGTTCGAACACTGGGGTGTGCACGAAGATCTCCCCCCTACCAAATCACGCCCTCAGCCTCTCCGGGATCTCTAAGCTAAGCTCGACGAACTCGCAACACGAGAGACGCAAGATATATACTGGTTCAGGCCACTGTTGTGGTGTAATACCCTACTCCAGTGTGGTGTGGTGGATTGCCTCTCGGGCTGAGGATGAACAGTACAAGGGGAAGAACAGCCTCCTAGGGTGAGGTGTTCTTGTGCTTGGTGGATGAGAGGATGAACTAAATGGGTTCGAGACCAGTTCGAGACGAGTTCGAGACCAGTTGCCTCCTACTATGGTGGCTAGCCCTATTTGTAGAGGCCCTGGTCCTCTTTGCAAATATTGAGCGGGAAGGGATGCCACAACGGCCGAGTTTGAAGGGGGACAGCTGGTACAGCTTATCCTGACAAAAGGTGGTCTTCGCCTGCCAAAGGCTCTGGTGGTGACGCCGCCTTGGGCTCCACGGTGACCTCCGTCTTGCCGTCCTGCTGGTCTTGATCTCGTTGCACCGATATGGAAGCCTTTGCTTGACGCCTCGGTACTCCTTGCCTACGCTTGCCTCCTTAGCACCAAAGAGGAAGCAAGGACACTGTGCGCGCTGGCGCCCGCCTGGCGCGCGCCTGGCCTTGGTCGTCATGGATCACGTCATTGGAACCTCGCGAGGTTTGCCTTGCCTTGATCTCTCCGCCCCTCGCGAGCCAGCTTGGTGAGGCCGCTCCCGAGGAGGTCTTGTGTCGTCCGCCTCGCGAGGCTTGGCCCCTCGCGAGTGTCTCGAATACTTGTTGGTGAAGATGGGCCGTACGGGCCTGCTCGAAGAGCCACGCCGTGGGCCGCAGGTAGGCAAGTCCGGGGACCCCTGTTGCCAGAACGCCGACAGCACCCAAAAGGCACAACAATTGTTTCTTAGCCGTGTGTGGTGCCCCCTCCAAAGTTTACTCCTCTGGTCATAGCGTTGTAGTGCTTAGGCGAAGCCCTGCGCGGATCACATCACCAACACCATCGCCACGCCGTCGTGCTAACGGAACTCTCCCTCGACCCTCTACTGGATCAAGAGTTCGAGGGATGTCATCGAGCTGAACGTGTGCTGAACACGAAGGTGCCGTACGTTCGGTACTTGGATCTGTTGGATCATGAAGACGTTCGACTACATCAACCGCGTTAACATAACGCTTCCGCTTTCAGTCTACGAGGGTATGTGGACACACTCTCCCTCTCTCGTTGCTATGCATCTCCTAGATAGATCTTGCGTGATCGTAGGAATTTTTTGAAATTGCATGCTATGTTCCCCAACATCTTTCTGGTCATAGCCCTTGGCCACAAGCCTAGCCTTGTACTTTTCAATCGTACCATCGGGCCTAAGATTCTTTTGAACACCCACTTACATCCCAATGGTTTGCAACCATAGGGACGTTCAGTGATCTCCCATTTCCCGTTAGCCATGATTGTATCCATCTCGCTACGGACCGCATCCTTCCAGTAGTCAGCTTCTGGAGAGGCATACACTTCTGAAATAGAAGTGGGAGTATCATCCACGAGGTACATGAAGAAATCATCACCAAAGGTCTTTGTAGTCCTTTGTCTCTTGCCCCTACCAAGGGTTTCCTCGTCATCCTCCTCAGGATTTTTGTCATGTGTTTGTTCACAATATTCCATAGGAATGGCAGGCTTAGGAGTCTTCTCAGATTCTTGTCTAGAAGTGCTTTGCATATCTCTCATAGGAAAAATATCCTCGAAGAATGTAGCATCCTTAGACTCCATAATTGTACCAACCTTCTGGTCAGGTACTTCAGATTGCACTACTAGAAATCTATAGCCAACGCTATTCTTAGCATAGCCCAAATTAACGCAGTCCACAGTCTTGGGTCCAAGGTTACGCTTTTTGGGGATCGGCACATTGACTTTGGCCAAATAGCCCCAAGTATGCAAGTACGAGAGTGTTGTCCTTCTCTTCGCCCATTTCTCATAGGGAGTGATCTCATTATCCTTTGTCGAAACTTTATTCAGGACATGACATGTCATCAATATAGCCTCCCCCACCATGCCTTGGATAAACCCGATGTATCTAACATGGTGTTAACCAAATCAGTTAGAGTATGGTTTTTCTGCTCGGCAACCCCGTTTGACTGGGGTGAATAGGGAGGCATCCTCTCATGAATAATGTCGTGTTCCGCACAAAAGGAATCAAACTCACTCGAGAATTACTCTCCACCACGATCTGACCGAACTCGTTTAATTTTCGTTCAATTTTCTTTTCAAGTTGATTCTCATCTTCTGCCTTATAGATTTTAAAGTAGTGTAGAGCCTCATCTTTAGTATTTAATAGATACACATAGCAATATCTAGTGGAATCACCTATCAATTTGATGAAGTATTTCTTTCCACCTTTAGTCAACACACCATTCATCTCACAAAGATCAGAATGTATGAGTTCAAATGGTGTCAAGTGTCTCTCCTCCGCAGCCTTGTGAGGCTTGCGAGGTTGCTTAGCTTGCACACATGAAAGGCACTTAGAGCCTTTGGCTAAAGTGAAATTCGGGATTAAATTCAACTTGGCTAGCCGCATCATAACACCGAAACTAATGTTACAAGACGTGAGTGCCAAACTTCAGATTCATTTACACTCGAATGAATATGATTCACGACTTTATTACAAAAATTAGCGAGGGAAAGGCGGAACATCCCTCTGCTCTCATAACCTTTTCCAACAAATAGTCCATACTTAGTAACAATTAATTTATTAGACTTAAAAACCAACTTAAACCCTTCTCTACATAGAAGGGAGCCACTAACAAGGTTCTTCTTGATGGCGGGGACATGCTGCACGTTCTTCTGCTGCATGATCCTTCCCGAAGTAAACTTCAGATCGACCGTGCCAACACCATGAACAGAAGCACTCGCGCCACTCCACATCAATACGGACCCATGGCATGTGACCTGGTAAGAAGAGAACAATGAAATGTCTGCACACACATGAACACCTGCACCTGTGTCCACCCACCAATCGGTGGTCTGGAACACTGAAAAAACATTAAATAAATTACCGTACCCAGATGCACCATTCTCATTGTTGCCCACAATCATGTTGACAGACTTGGAGTCCAGTCCTAGCTTCTTATACTTGTTTGGGCACTTGTTGGCCCAATGTTCAACCGAACCACAAGTGAAGCAGCCCTCATCCTTCGTTCTTCTTGAAGGTCTTCTTGCCCTTCTTCTTAAAGTCGGTCTTGTGTTGGACACCGTTCTTTCCCTTGGGCTTGTGGGAGTTGAAGTTCCTCTGGTTCACCATGTTGGCGACATAAGTTCCTTCGGCCCCTTTTCCTTGTGAGTCCTTTTCCCTCGAGTTCTGCTCAACACTCAGATGGCCGATGACATCCTCTACTGAGAATTCACGCCTCTGATGTTTCAGAGTGGTAGCAAAGTTTCTCCACGAATTAGGGAGCTTAACGATTATACATCCCGCGGCAAACTTGCCCGGTAAATCGCACTTAAGAAGCTCAAGCTCCTTAATGATGCATATTATCTCATGAGCCTGCTCCAATACATGATGGTTCTCAACCATCTTGTAATCGTGGAACTGCTGTATAATATACATCTCGCTCCCAGCATCGGTGGCCCCGAATTTAGATTTGAGTGCCTCCCACAAGTCCATGGCAACATGCAAATGTGAATATGTGTCAACCAATTTATCTCTGATCACGCTAAGAACTGCTCCGAGAAATACGACGGTAGCCTCCCTGAACGCCTTCTCCTGTTCAGGAGCAATCGTTCCTGTGCAGACACCGGCGACCCAGAACACGTTCATAGCCATGAGCCATAAATTGCTCTTAGCTGCCAACGCTTAAAGTACGTACAGGTAAACTTATCCGGTTTCAGTGCAGCGGCAAAGCCATTTGCCAAAAAATTCCTACACATAATAGGTTTTTGGATTGTTGAATAAGTAGGCAATTTTTTGATTAATTTAATCCATGAATAAATTACTAGCATGGCATTGAAAGAATTAACTACATGCTGATATTGAACCACACAAGCGCATACTACGCTAATGGCAGACACATCTAGGTATAACGTTAGCATGGCTATAACAAAAAACAGTAGGAGTGGGATAAACGAGTTATACCCTCCAGTAGGCCAGGCAGAAGCTGCGGCGTCGGTGGCAGCAACAGCGGCGTCCTTAGCTGCCTTCTTCTCGGCCTCAAGCTTCTTGGTGGCGAGACGGCCAACTTCGGTCTGAGACATGGTGTTGACGAAGACGACGCGGACGCAGAGGAAGTAGCAGATCGGAGGCGAGAAGTCGCGTGGTCGCTTCCCAAAAACCTATTTGCCCCTCTCCCGTACATGATCCGGAGAGGCGGGTTTCGGAAACCTGCTCTCCCGTCGACCGTGTACGCGGCTGACAGGATGGACTCACCAGTGGTAGCAGCACCAAAGGAACGATGGTGGGTGGTGCGTGTGGAGCAGATGTGATCTGTTCGTGGCAGCTAGGGTTAGGAGACACCTCACAATTATATAGGTGATACGTCTCCAATGTATCTATAATTTATGAAGTATTCATGCCATGTTTACAACAATTTTATCTGGTTTTGGTATGATTTGCATGGAACTAACCTGGACTGACGTTGTTTTCAGTAGAACTACCGTGGTGTTGTTTTTTGTGCAGAAATAAAAGTTCTCCAAATGCAACGAAACTTTTTGACGATTTTTTCTGGAACAAATGAGGCACTAGAAGCTTCGTGGGAGGACTAGAAGGTGAAGGAGGTGAGCACAAGACACCTGGGCATGCCAGGAGGCCCAGGCGTGCCCAGGTGGGTTGTACCCACCTCGAGCCCCATCTTCGCATGATTCCAACATTGAAAAATCCTATAAATAGAGAAACCATCAGAAATAACCCTAGATCAGAAGATCCGCCACCGCAAGCCTCTGTAGCCATGAAAAACAATCTAGACCCCATTCCGGCACCATGTCGGAGGGGGAGATCATCACCGGAGGCCATCTTCATCATCCCTATGGTCTCCATGGCGAGGAGGGAGTAGTCCACCCTCGGGTTGAGGGTTTGTACCAGTAGCTATGTGTTTAGTCTCTCTCTCTCTCGTGTTCTTGAGATGGCATGATCTTGATGTATTGCGGGCTTTGTTAATATAGTTGGATCATATGGTGTTTCTCCTTCTCTATCTTGTTGTGATGAATTGAGTTTTCCCTTTGAGATTTCGTTCCTATCGGATTGAATATTTTTATGGATTTGAGAGCACTTGATATATGTCTTGCATACGAATACCTGTGGTGACAATGAGGTATTATATTGGTTCACTTGATATATGTTTTGGCACTCAACTCGCGGATTCCCGAGGTGACATTGGGGTAATCTATGCATAGGGGTTGATGCATGTTTTCGTCCTACTTCCTCCAGTAGAAATCTTGGGGCACTCTTTGAGGTTCTTTGTGTTGGATTGAGTATTACGAATCTGAATTTGCTTTGGTGTTATTTTAGTACGAACTCTTGATAGATCGATCGGAAAGAATAACTTAGTGTTATTTTAGTACGAACTCTTGGGTAGATCGATCGGAAAGAATAGCTACAAACAATTTCTTCTTATGTTCTCCTCTAGATAAGAACTTTGGACTGATTCTTCATCGCACTTTGAGGGATAATTATATGATCTAATTATATTAGCACTGTTGAGAGATTGCACTAGCGAAAGTACAGACCCTAGGCCTCATTTTCAAGCATTGCAATACCGTTTGTGCTCACTTTTGTTACTTGCTACCTTGCTGTTTTCTATTGTTACTATTACAAAAATCAATATCTACTATCCATATTACACTTGTATCACCATCTCTTCGCCGAACTAGTGCACCTATACAATTTACCATTGTATTTGGTGTGTTGGGGACACAAGAGACTCTTTGTTATTTGGTTGCAGGGTTGTTTGAGAGAGACCACATTCATTCTACGCCTCCCACGGATTGATAAATCTTAGGTCATCCACTTGAGGGAAAATTGCTACTGTACTACAGAACTCTGCGCTTGGAGGCCCAACACGAGTCTACAAGAATAAAGTTGCGTAGTAGACATCAATAGGCGCAGCCGCGTGGAGAGACATGGGCTCGACCCACGTCCGAGTCTGTGACAGCGCATGATCCGACGTCTCAGATCATGGCCCATCTGTCAGAAAACTCTCCCTTACTGATTGGCAAAAATAAGCACATAGGCGTGAGCTCGGCTCGGCTCATTCCCGCAACCCGCAACGTGGTGCGTCGTGACGTGGCAAGGCAGGCGGCAGAGGAGGAGTGCGCGAGGTCCTCTTCCATTCTCAAGCTCCAATAGCATGTGGAAGAGAAACCCTTATAAGGAGGTCCAACTCCTCTCCAACTTCCAGGGTGGCACTAAACTTCCCACTACACCTAGTGCCAATTAAACCCACATGGGCCCTTAGGGATATTCAGAAATTGTTAGATGGGCCTTAGGCACACCCTAATATTTCAACACAAAGATCGTAGGTTTTCACCCTCGAGAATGACCGCGTTCCCAAAACAATGCCTTCAACAAGGTCACTGCCAATCACAACCAATAAAGACCTTGGGTTTTCACCCTGGAAATCATGACTCGGTACTCAAAGGAGCACCACCAACAAAGAAGTCCTCCAATGCTGCCGCCCCCACTTGCGGAGTCAACTACTAGAAGTCTCGTACCACCAGGCTCACAGGAACTCGTTCCCGGTTTGGAGAGAACATATCCCGCAGGCCTGCTTGGGAAGCAAAGTCTTCATCGCATCCAAGACACCGCCTTCGCCCCTTGCAGTTCCTCCAATCACGCCATGGCATTCTCTGCATGTGTTGATCCCTTGGAAATCTTGGTGCAGACATGTCCCGAGGTGTCAATGAAAATAGAGCTTCGTGATACCCGGTGAAGCTAGTTATGCTGATGTTGCGGGTGTACTCGATCAGCCCAATCAAATCAAGGTGTCCAAAGAGCGCCATATACGCCAGTCCTTGTTTTCCTTCGAAGGAGAAGTCCGGAACACACTGATGGTGAAATCAAGGAGGACTGATCGCAAGTAGAACAATGAATTTTTGCGAAGATCACTAGGGCCATGAGGGACGCGTCCTCCCCACTGCTTCAACCACTACCGTGCCCAAGGGCCCGCCCATGGCCAGAGATCCACCACTGCAGATAGCCACCATCGCCGGGTGGCAGAGCAATAGGCCCTTGCAACCGCAGCGGGCTCGTGTCGCAAATCGACCAGAGCAGGCCGTCGCGCCAAGGCCAGCTGTGCCGCCGTGCCGCCCATCGCGCCGCAGTCGCCCGGGCCACCGCCGCCGTCGCAAGGCCGTCAAACCCGAGCGCCGCCACGCAGCGCTCAACACCAACGCCGCACCCGACCATGGAGAGGCCTGCCCATGTAGCCCCACCACACACGCGAGGATGCCAAGGCCCCACCGCCGTTGTCCTGGACGGGCTTTGCCCGGCCGCGCCACGTGGAAGCGGAGTGCTGAAGAAAGAAGAGAAGGGCTGGCTCAAGGTAGAAGAAGGTGTGACAGCCTCGGGTGCTCATCCAACGGTCACAGAATAAATTGGGCGCCAATCATTTTCAGTCGACTGATGCCTAAGTGTGACACGTTTGTACAATCAGTAGGGAGTCGTAGACCTATTCGTCTATGACAGTTGAAGCAGAAAATGTACAACACGAAAGTCCTGTGACACGGTGAGAAGAAACTAATGGTCCAAGGAAATTGCGATCGGTCAAATGGGTGTGAATATTTTCCCAAAATTCAACGGTTCATAACATGCAAACATGAACACATTTGTGTGGGTCAGTATGTTATTTACATTAACTCATCCACCATCGTCAAAAACTAAAATGTACAACACGAGAGATGAACCTAGTGGTCAAAGAAAATTTCAAACAGTCGAATATGTGCGAAGAATTTGCCAAAATTTATCTAACAAAAACCGAAACATGATCATACAATCGAAGATTTACAGTCCATTAAAGGATGAACCGATTGTTTGAATGGAACCACAACGTTGATGTGCACCTTTTTTATGTGCAACTTATTTCAAATTGAAGCATCGTTACCTAGATTAGAAGGGATTATATGAACGTGATTAAGGGGGTGAGGAAAACAAAAACACATCTTAAAACCCAGTTACAGGATGCATCAGCTCGCACCCAAAGACCCACCCATGTGCTCTGGGTTGTAGCTCATGCCCAGTTTGATGAAAACAATCAATTAGAGCATTCCTCCATAGCGAGGTCCATAGGTGCTTTCGGTTCATGCGAGTCAGAAAACGCATGCAGCCAAGGCAACCAAACAAGCAATTTTTGCTTCGCGTTTGCCTGGTTGGGCTTCATGCATCCTACCAAGCGCATCCCTAGCTTTCCATTTTCTTTTTCTTTCGGTGGGGTAGTATCTAGCAACCTCCATAACACATATAGAGCGCTTCATATAGACATGGAGGCTGCCGAGCCAAAGCGCAAACTCATATTGTTATAAAAGCGCGCTCCATATTTTTTATATGTAGCTCTCGATTGTCATTGAGTACAACGGTTCTTCTCCAATAATAAAAAATTCAAGACATTTGATTCAATTCGATCTCTTTATTAATAATTGAAAATTAGCTGCATTGCAACTTACATATACAGATCATCTAATACTTAGTTAAAACATAAACTAATTAGGTAATAGTTGCGCGACGATGGTTGGATTCGTCCGTGGGGCCTAGCTGCGGCCAAGACCACCACTCCCATGGCCAACACCGCCATGGCCATGACGACGACCAAAGGGGTGGGTCGGGTTCAAGTAGGAACGCGAGAGTGCATGTTGGAAATATTCCCTAGAGGCAATAATGTTTCAGTATTATTTATTTTTCAAGTTTATAATTAATATCTATATTCTATGCTATAACTTCTAAGGTTATTGAATATGCGATTAAGAAAAAAAACTCATGATCACGTGTTGTTCTTTTTGTGCAGTTTCACCAAAATCAACCAAATTTTTGTGTAGCTTGTATGATTTCGCCTTTATATGTTGCAACGCCTTGAACATATCGGCACATCCTTACTTGTGGTGGAAATGAATGATTCGAGAATATTCGATGTATTCGTGAACATTTTGTGCAGTTCCCATTGAAATCAAGCTGAGCACCCCTGTTTGCATAAATACAAAAAATTGATTAGTATAAAGCAAACTGTACTATGAATTGACAGTTTAAACAGTCAACCCACATGATCCATGCAGAGCACACATTTTAAAAAATGGAACTCACCGGAAGGAACCGTAAAACAACATTGTACTGGCCATCACATCAACAAAGATGCAGATCCGTGAGTCCTTCTGAGCTGAAGTTAGTTTGTTCTTGTGGGCAATAATGTAACCATCCTTCAACTTCTCCCTTCTTAAGAAGAGAGGCTTGGCTTCTTTATCCTGGCACAATCGGAACTAGGCACTTCACGTACTCCATATTCTTCTTCAGAGGAGGATGATCCTGTTGTGCAAAGACAAGAGGACAACTAAATGCTAGCATCCCTGTTTGCTCGAAAAAAAAGGAAAGGAAATATTTAAAACAACACAGATGAAGCACTTCTCAAGGACAATACCACTTTCTCATGACAGTATCTAAACAGTAGCACAACACCAATAGAGATGAGAAAGCTCAATCATATGGATGAAATCCGTGGGCGAGTACCAACCTTTGTCAGGAGGCTTATTGTGTAGAGCATACAGATCAAGCACTTCTCTAAAACCATCTGTTGTTATCTACTGTGGTTGCCATGCTTGCTATATACTCCTCAATTAGTTTAATGTTTCCAACATCTTCTTGTGCAGTTCCACTAAAATATATGGTATCTTCAAAGAAGATCCCTGTTTGCACAAGTAGAGGTAATTACATATTACATTAAGAGTGGCATCAAATCAGTGGCAAAACAATTGCTCGTTCCAGCCATAGCAATAAATTAAGATGCAAAACTATATCATTACTTGTGTCATCACAGTTCCAGTGCTTCATTACAGCACCGGGAGTTGATTTTTGTTTTTCTTCCGCTTGTTCTTCCCCTTCATCACTTGGTTCAATAACAGACAAGCTTCGCCTTCAATGTAAGATTTGGCATGTCAATTAGGGAGCACAAGTATAGCACTAAACAACAACGTTAATTTTCAGATGAAAGTGGCAAAATACAGGCCAACGTTAATATCCTTATCTTACCTCAATGGGATATTATGGTGCACATACAGATTGGAAGTCTTGTCTCCATTTGTGAAGTTCCCTAAAATCAAGCAGCATTAGCGTACAAGTAGCACAACATATGAAAGCACACTGCACAATCATGTGAAAGAAGGCTAGTACTAACCTCTCATGACGCGGAATTCAAACAACTCACAAGAAGAAGATCTGAACCAAATTTGCCAACACAGATAGGAAGTAAGATCTCCTCTTGTGCAGTTCCACTAAGATCAAGCAATCAAGCAACATTGTCGGTGCGACATTTTGGTTGAACTGCACAAAACACTCTTAAAACAAAAGTGTTTTGTGCAGTGCAACAAAAGGTCACAATATCAACGAGGTGAAGTAGATAACCCTGTTTACACAGAGGTGCAAAGGAAACAACTAGTGGTCAATAACGGCGGATGACACAGAAGCCAACAAAAAGAAGCATCTAACTTATCTAAATGGGAAAGAAAGCAAGACAGTAGCATTTCTCGAACGGTGGCATTGATTAATATTACCAGAGAGATTATATTAACAATAAAATCCGTTAAACATGTAATTTGCTTTTAACTGTGGCATTGCATCAATTTTCCAGTGGCATTATTAGAGGGTGTTTGTTTACAGGGACATTTTGGTGTAGGGACTAAAAAAAGTCCATGTCAGTCCCATCTAAACCAAACATGAGGGACTTTTAGGGACTAAAGAAAGAAGACCCCGAGGGAGAGTCTTTTTGGGACTTTTTCCAACAGTTGCCCCTGCCCCGCATCACAGCTTGTCTCTATTAGTTCCTTACTAGGGGTAACATGGTCTTTTAGCATGTCATTTAATAACCTCTAGTCCATGTTTAGTCCCTGGAACCAAGCAGGTAGGGACTAGGGAGTTTTTAACCAAACAGGGCCTTAGATTAACAATAGCTAAAGAGTTGCAAGGGACAGTGGACGCACCAGCACAATGTGCATCTACCTATGTATGAAGGGGTGATGCACAGTCTGTTGCAACAAAGAACAAAAACAACCAAGGAGCATATTTGTGTTGGTCCCAGTTTTGTTATATTTAGACACCTTTCCCTATGTGAGCGCAACAAATCTAGTCCCGCTCAAACTCTACAGCCTTGTCCCACAAAACAAAAGACCAGTTCGTTACAGATGTGCGTACTGCGTTTGTCATTGTTTCCCCTTTTCGACCAACGTAGGTTCTGGATAGCCAGTCTGTAATAGTAGTTTCCCCCCATCCTTTCCTCTTTGAACCATGTCCTAGATTCATGCTATACAACTTTCCCCACTACTTTCCTGTTTGATCCAACACCTAGATTCGAGTGCAGAAGTGGAAAAAGCCCACATGCAGCTAGAGCAATGCATATGGAATAAGTAAATTATACCTTAAGGTTCTTATGGTGGGGTTCGGTGGGCGACCGGAGGCCGTTCGGCCCACACTATGTACGGCGGCGAGGAAGAAGGGGTCGGAGGCCCTCCCGCGCCGCCGCTGGGTGAAAGAGAACAACTGCACTGGTAGTGGATTCCCTTCCTCACCGACGGCGACAGCGTTAAGCCTCCTTCCCTTCCCGACGGACGGATCCTGCCGGCTCTTTGACCAGCAGTGAGGGGAGAGAGAGGCCAACAAAGTCTTGTTTAGATCTGGAGAGGGTGAGAGAGTGTGAAGAGAGCAACTACAAGCGCTGAGGCTCCAGCGTGTATATATATACTGGAGAGAGAGTGTGAAGAGTGCAAACCCTAGAAAACAAGCGCCGAGGCTGCAGCGTATACGTGATGAGGTGATTATACGGTCACTACGAGATCGTATAGCTCCGTATCCATCCATTTTGACCAGTCAAAGAATCCTCCTGGCACTACCCCAGATCACTTTCTCTCTCTGTCATGTAGGGCCTATCTGTCATTGGGTGGAAGAAAGAAGTCGAACAAAAACAAAATTATGCTCAAGTGTAGTTATCGAACTCGAGACCTCAAGTTTGATGAGCGAACAGGCTAACCAGCTACACCACCCCCAGGTTATGTTTAACGAGAGGAAAATAACCTTTAATACATTCCTGCATTCGTGTGACAAGCATGCCGTGTTTTTTTTGCGTGGGAGTCATTGGGATTTAAAGCGGTGTATATTACCTCACACATCTCGCTACTGCTCGTGAACACTGTCAAATTGATCCCTTTGTTCGCTCATGTACTATTTTAAGTGAATCTGTATTATAACATGCACACAATTTTGGGCACTTGTATTCGACCTAAGTCAGTGTGCCACCGTATCTCGTACTAATCCCTCCGTCTAGGTGTAATAAGTCACGTTAGAAGGTGCAGCGGGACCAAGGTGCAAGCAGATTTTTTTTTCGAAATGAGGTGCAAGCAGATTGGAGGAGAAGGAGAAACTTGACCGGTCCTTCCTCCAATCAAAGCCCTGATTTTTGTCCCTAAACACAACAATTAATCACAATAACTAAGAGATGTCGTTTTAGCTACCATGCAGGGCCACATATTAACTCGCATGCATCAACGCATAGTTACGCTCCATGCATTGGGTTTCCGGGGGAGATAACAAGGCAGAGTAAGGAGCGTTTGGCTTACATTGCTAGGCTGGTCATAGTGGTGAGTAACTTGGACTAGTAACATGCATATGTTACTAGTCTATGTTACTACTTTCATACACTACTGGAATCAGCTAATTTGCAATCTGCCAGCTCTTTGCCGTCTGCAAGCTGACGGCAAAGAAGCTCTTTGCCATCAGCTACACATAAACAGACGGCAAAGAAAAGGCTGACGGCAAAGAAGCTCTTTGCCATCTGCCAGCTCTTTGCCGTCTGCCAGCGGACGGCAAAGAATCTTTGCCGTCTGCTGGCGGACGGCAAAGAGTGTGGTGGCCCCCACCCCCCGCTCGTTTGAAAAAATCCTAACGGCCCACCTCTTTGCCGTCCGGCAAAGAGGCAGAAAGGCGGACGGCAAAGGCTGGCGGACGGCAAAGAGGGCACTTGCCTAACGGCAGGTACCCCCCGCCCGTTACTCACTTCGTCCTCGCCTCGCCCTTCTCCTCCCACCCCGCCGCCGCCGCCGCCGCCCGCCGCGCGCCGCCGCCCCGTCGCCCCCGCCGCCCCGTCGCCCCGGCTCCCCGCCGCCCCACCGCCCCGTCGCCCCCCCGCCCCGGCCCCCCGCCGCCCCGCGCCCACCGCCGCCACGGCCCCCCGCCGCCCCGCGCCCCCGCCGCCTCCTCCACTGCCCCGCCCCGGCCCCCCGCCCCCATCCCCCTCGCCGCCCCGGCCCCCCGCCGGCCGGGCTCCCGACGCCCCGCCTCCTCCACCGCCCGCCCCGGCCCCCTGCCGGCCGGGCCCCCGCCGCCCCGCCTCCTCCACCGCCCCGCCCCGGCCCTCCGTCGCCGGCCCCGCCCCGGCCCTCCCCACAGTGAGCCCCTCCTCCCTCTTTTTTTTTTTCTGTTTTTTTGTTTTTTTGTTTTTTTCTGTTTAAGTTTAGGTTTAATTAGTTCAAATAGTTTAGTTTTAATTAGTTTAGGTTTTTAGTTTAGGCTAGTTTAGGTTTAGGTTAAGTAGAAGGGGGAAGAAGAAGAAGAAGAAGAAGAAGAAGAGGAGGAGGAGGAGGAGGAGGAGGAGGAGGAGAAGGAGAAGAAGAAGAAGAAGAAGAAGAAGAAGAAGAAGAAGAAGAAGAAGAAGAAGAAGAAGAGGAGGAGGAGGAGGAGGAGGAGGAGGAGGTGGAGGAGAAAGAAGAAGAAGAAGAAGAAGAAGAAGAAGAAGAAGAAGAAGAAGAAGAAGAAGAAGAGAAGAGGAGACACCCCGAAGCCCCGACCCCGAAACAGCACCCCGACCCCGACACGGCACCCCGACACCGACACGGCACCCCGACACCTACACGACACCCCGACCCCCGACACGACACCCCGACACCCCGACCCCGAGAACCCGACCCCGACCCCGACCCCCGACACGACACCCCCGACACCCGACCCCGAGAACCCGACCCCGACCCCGACCCCCGACACCCCGACCCCGAGCCTGACCCGACACCCCGACCCCGACACCGACACGGCACCCCGACCCGGCACCCCGACCCCCGACACCGACACGGACACCCCGACCCCCGGACACGACACCCCCGAGACCCCGACCCCGAGACCCCGACCCCGACCCCAACACCCCGACCCCGAGCCTGACCCGACACCCCGACCCCGACACCGACACGGCACCCCGACCCCGACCCGGCACCCCGACCCGACACCCCGACCCCGACACGGCACCCCGAGACCGACACGGCACCCCGACCCCCGACACGACACCCCCGACACCCCGACCCCGAGACCCCGACCCCGTCCCCGACCCCGACCCCGACCCCGACACCCCGACCCCGAGCCTGACCCGACACCCCGACCCCGACACCGACACGGCACCCCGACCCGGCACCCCGACCCCGAGACCCCGACCCCGAAAAGGTGTTCTTTGGCCTTCCAGAAGCCGACGGGGTCATATATTTGTGAATTATTAGTTAGGTCATATATCTTTCGATTTTGTTATGAAAAACATCATATATAATTGTGTTGATCGGGTAGTTTTAAATGTGCAGTTGTTTCATCGCTGCGAGGTTTGGTGTTCGACGACCTCGCCGTGCGTTTGACGAGCTCTGCCCCTTCGTTCGTGGGTGAGCACAAATGACATGTCCTCCTCCCCCATTAATTATTTGATCTATTCCGATGAAACTTGATAGCTAGATATATATGTGTCTTGAATCATCAGTATGCATAACCAATATGTGTCTCCCGTTCGAAAGCGTCATAGTTATAAATATGCATGCATTTGCATATTTATAACCTTGATTCTTTCGAATTGTCCAACGCTATCCATGGACAGCCCGAGTATGTTTAGATTGGGTTCGTTTTCCCATATGCTTTGCTCCGGATCCGACGCATAAATTTCGTCAGTGCCTCCCCTGTTGTTCTCCGGGTACACATCCTCTCTGTTTATTGCAGAGACGTGTATCAGGAGAACAGCGGGGAGGTGCTGCCGAAATTTTGCGTAGGATCCGGGGCATAGCATGGGAAAATGAACCCAATCTAAACATACTCGGGTGGGATTAGGACCTATCATTACCTATTAGAGTGTAGGTTGCATGGACGTAATAAAATTGACAAAGTAGATCAACTGATGAATACATACATGGTAAATTATATATATATATTTGTTGTGTGTCTAGTAGCTCTGAAAGTCAAGATGAGTGATCGTGCGTGGATGTACACCGGTCACACTGGTCAGAACAAATGGAGCACTGAATGGTTCACAAAAACCAAGGGGTTTGTGCGATCCGCATTTGCAAATGGCCAGAGGAAAACCTGGTGCCCCTGTTTACGGTGCAGCAATTGGGAAAAGAGGACAGAGGCTGAAATGGGCAAACACCTGCAGAAGAGTGGTTTTACGCCCGATTATACGGTGTGGACATTTCATGGTGAGTCTACCCAACGTGACCGAGCTTAGGTGGATCGTCGTCGCACCGACGAGCATGGTACCGGTATGGAAAACATGGTGCAAGACTTTGATGATGCTCGGGATTCGGACGAGGAGATGGAGGAATCTGCAAAGGCCTTCAATGAAATGTTGGAGTCTTCAAAACGTCCGCTCCATGAGCACACTGAGCTTTGTCAGTTGGATGCCATCTCACAAGTAATGGCTCTGAAGGCTCAGTTCAACTTGGGCAGAGAATGCTACGATGCAATGATGACAGTATTTGGACGCTTTCTACCCAAAGGCCATGTAATGCTTGCAAACCTGTACCAGTCGGACAAAATCCTCCGTGCACTGAAGATGCCCTATGATAAGATACATGCCTGTGAGAAAGGATGTGTCTTGTTTAGGCTTGACTATGCGGACTTGAACTGTTGTCCCATTTGCAAGTCTTCCAGGTATGTTGTGGTAGACAACGGTATGGGTGAGAAGACACAGACCAAAATCCCCGTTAGTGTTCTTCGGTATATGCCAATCGTACCAAGACTTCAACGTCTTTTCATGGTCGAAGAGACGGCCAGACAGATGACATGGCACAAAACGGGCAAAAGAACCGAACTAGATGCAGATGGGAATCTGATGATTGTACACACATCGGATGGTGTTGCGTGGAAAAAGTTTGATGAATTACATGGTGACAAAGCGGCAGATCCGAGGCATCCTCGAGTCGGCATCAGCACGGATGGGTTCAGTGTGTTTGGTATGACGGCAGCCCAATACAGTTGTTGGCCCGTATTTGTCTTTCCACTCAATCTCCCCCCCGGACAGATTATGCAAAGAAAGAACATTTTCCTGACGTTGATAATTCCAGGGCCCAACTATCCGGGGAAAAATATGAATGTGTACATGCAACCGCTTAAGGACGAATTGCAAGAAGCCTGGGATAATGGGTTCAAGACATACGATGCCTATAGCAAACGGAACTTCATAATGCGTGTCTGGTACATGTACTCGACGCATGACTTGCCGGCGTATGCGCTATTCGTTGGCTGGTGTGTGCATGGAAGGTTCCCGTGCCCCACATGCAAGGGAGCTCTTGAGTTTCGTTGGCTTCAGGCCGGTCGCAAGTTTTCTTGCTTCGACATGCATAGAGAGTTCCTGAATCCTCGCCATAAGTTCAGGAAAGACAAGAAGAACTTCATCAGAGGTAGAGTTGTCAAAAACTCTGCACCACATGCATTGACAGGCCAACAGACCCTGGATCAGTTAAACGCTCTCGAGCCAGATCCCGAGCGTCCAGGGTACTTCAAGGGGTATAATTCTAAGCACGCCTGGACTCACAAAACATGCTTATGGGATCTGCCTTACTTCAAAGACCTCCTTTGCCCACACAACATCGACGTGATGCACACTGAGAAGAATATCGCCGAGGCACTTTTTGGTACATTGTTCGGCATAGATGGGAAGTCAAAGGATAATACTAAGGCTAGAGTCGATCTGGAGGCGCTATGTGATAGGCCGTTACAAAACATGAAAGAACCGAAAGGAAAGCAGAACTGGACGAAGCCAAAGAGATGGTTCAATCTTGGAAGGCCGGCTATGAGGGAAATTATCTTGTGGGTGAAAATGCAGTTGATGTTCCCCGATGGGTATGCAGCGAATCTATAGAGGGGAGCCAGTCTTGATAAATTGAAGATATTTGGTCTCAAGAGTCATGATTGGCACATATGGATTGAGCGGGTAATGCCGGTGATGTTGCGTGGCTTCATCCCTGAGGATGAATGGCTACTACTGGCAGAACTCAGCTATTTCTTCCGTGTTCTTTGTGCGAAAGAACTATCGCCTGGCGTGCTAGAAGAAATGGAAGAGTTGGCGCCGGAGTTGATCTGCAAGTTAGAGAAGATCTTTCCACCGGGCTTCTTTAATCCAATGCAACATTTGATTTTGCATCTCCCGACCGAGGCAAGATTGGGGGGGCCCGTGCAAAATCGTTGGTGCTACCCAACTGAGAGGATGCAGAAGACGCTTCGACAAAAATGTAAAAATAAACGTAGAATTGAAGCATCGATGGCTGAGGCATTCATCACTGAGGAGGCGGCAAACTTCGTGACAGCACACTACGAAGCCAAAAATCGTCATTTGCATAATCCGAAGCCTCGGTACAATGCTGACGACCCTAAAAAGGGTGGATCCAACCTCAGCCTATTCAAAGGGAATCTCGCACCAGCCAGTGTTTCAAATCCAGTATCTTTGGATAACGAACAATGGCGGACCGTTTCGTTGTATATCTTCAACAACCTGGTAGAAGTGCGGCCGTACATCGAGTAAGTTCTCGGTACATAGTTTCGCAACTTCTATTTCCTTTGAACTGCTCTTATTCCTGGATATTTCATACAGTCGATACGTCGCCTTATTCTCGTATGGAGCGGTGATCCAAAAGGATTCTGTCGAAGAGTATGAGCTTCTCGCAAAGCAAGGTGGCGGCTATCCCGGTTTCATCTCTTGGTTCAAACAAACGGTAATTTCTATTAGACTTGTAGGCTAATTTGTAGGCGGCTATCCCGGTTTCATTCGCTAATTTGTGCGTAATGCAACAATCCTTTCATATTAAACTTGTAGGCTAATTCAGAGTCTATGGACGCCGAATTGAGACAAGTCGCTAATGGTTTTGACTATAAGGTCCGTTCATTTGACAAATACGACATCAACGGGTATCGCTTTCGTACCTATGGCAAAGAGCTATCTATGGCCGACCGAAAGTCTACAAATTGTTGTGTATCTGCTATCGGCGAAGGAGGTACCGAGTATTATGGGAGAGTTGAAGCAATTTATGAACTTCTATTCTATGGTGAAAACCCACCGAATGTCGTAGTCTTCAAATGTTATTGGTTTCAGCCGAAGGAGACTAGAAGAACTCATGAACATATAGGGCTAGTTGAAATCAACCAAAGCACCCATTTAGATGTTCCTGATGTCTATATTACGGCTCAACAGGCGACCCAAGTATTCTATCTACCGTGGGCCTGCCAAACTAATCCAAATCTGAAAGGTTGGGATGTCGTTTATGAAGTGCCGCCACGTGCTAGACTATCTCCCCCAAAGGAAGAGGATTATGAACCTCACATTAACCCAGACACATATGAAGGAGAATTCTTCCAAGAGACACGTCTTTCAAAGGTTCAAGAACCGCTATACTTCACCCCAAAACATTGAAGTAGACAGCGACAGTGAATCCGACATCACCCCAGAGGAGGAACAAGAAGAGCCGGAACAAGAAGAGGTTACTGCTGCGGATGACCTGTCATTGCTTGACCGATTACGTCAAGGTGGCCTTGCACATGTTGATGCCACTGAACCCTATGAGCCCGTCATTGATTATAGTGATGATGATGATTATGCATTTATTGATGATACTGATCGAGATTATTAGTAGTGTCAGGTATTAAATTTTTTAATGTTGTACTTGATGATGATACACTTAAGTGATACACATATTATTATTCATGTCGGTCTTTTTTTTATGTTGTACTAATTTCGTTTACTGTTTGTCATGGCAGGTGTTGAAAGATGGTGGGCGCTGGTCGGGAGCGCGCCAAGGCCCCTTCTTCCTCGGCGCGTGGTCTGAGGTCTTCGATTCCAGACGTACCTCTTCGCCGAGCGTTGCTGGACAGTATGTCCACACCGCCGGGCCCTTCTTCGTCCACCGCGGTGCCCAGCAGGGGACGAGGTAGGAAGAGAGGAGGTGGGGCACGTGGTCGCGGGAGAGGAGGTAGGGTGACTCCTAGGGCGCCTTCCTCGCCGCCACCCCCAGCTGTTTCACCCGAGCACGTGACTGCTAGGGTGGACTCGTCCGAGGAGGAGGCTACACGGACTCCGGTCCACGAGCCTCCGGTCCACGGGTCTTGGGCCCACGAGCCTCGGGTCGACTGGCCTTCGGCCCACGAGAGTTCGGCCCACGAGACCCCGGAGGAGCACACGTCCGGATGGGGTACCTGGCCGGATCAGCCCGAGGAGCCGAGTGGCCATGCTGATGATGGCGGGGAGCCGACTGATCTTGAGGAGGAGGGTGGCACCGTCTACCAGCGTGGTGCTACACGGCTCCCGTCCGTGCCGGCGACCCGCGAGCAGAGGTGGTTGATCTTCCCTGATGGGGAGAGGTACGTAAGTGCATTTAATATTTTTGTACCTTCTGCATTCACGTTTCTTCAAATAACTAATGCGTTGGCCTTGTCATGCTGCAGGGGTTGGGACCACCATCATAGTGTCCGCCGGCCCAACTCCGTCCTTGGAGTTCTTTGCCGGCAAAACTTCCCGGGGTTTGTCACGTTGCCTGGTGAGGGTCGGCTTCCAGAGCTTGGGTTGAGCTGGGAGCACTACGTGGCTGCCCCGGCCCCGCCGGATGTCATTATCGACGGTGTCGTGTGCGACACGAGGGCAGACATGGTGATCAGGACGTTCTGGGTAATTTCTCCTTTACACATTTCAAAATCTTCAACTAGCTAGTTATTAATTGTACTAATCAATATTGTCTCATTTGATTGCAGACATTCTACAGGTGTGAGGAGGGATACGAGGAGGACTGCGCAAATGTTATCCAGAACGTCTGCAAGCGCCTACTCCAGAACTTACGGCACGAGGCTCGGGTGCAGGCTGTTCGAGACTACTACGCCTTGCGTGGTATCAAGAAGACCAAGCCGGCGTGCCGCGATAAGTTCCTGAGTAAGGAGCAGTACATGAAGGTAATTCTTAAGGCCTTCTACTTAAGTTCCTTCATTTAGTAATTCTTAGCCGTAGCGCTCAAGTTTCTATTTGCTAACTTAGGCGCCTCCGAGATGGTGTGCGGATCGGATGGATTGTTGGGAGGTGTTGGTCGATGAGTGGTGCTCACAAGAATGGCTAGCCCTCCACAACCAGGCCAAGGACAAACGTGCCCAAATGGAAGGTGTGCCACACCATCAAGGCAGCTCCAACTTATATCAGTTCGGGCGCAACTGGGTATGTGGTTTGCTTCATGATTCATGCAATTCATTCATCATGCTAGCTTGAGCCCTTTAATTACTAATTTTCATTGTTTCTCTCTTTCAGGCACGCCACAATAAGGCGGATAAGGTGCCAGAGGTGTACGACCTGTATGCCATGGCCCACACTGGCTCTTACAAGAAAGTCAAGGCTTTCTCTCAGTCTGACCTCGATGATGCAAACAACTTCACCAACATCTCCTCCCACAACAAGCTCGTGAGATATAGAGATGAGGGGAAGGCGAGGAAAGGGGAGGACTTTAACCCGAGCCAGGGTCCCATTGATCCAGAGCTGGTGATGATATCTGGTGGCGGGAGGTCCCATGGCTCCATAGCCATTGGAGATGGACTTATCCGTTGTCCTAGCACTCTCCCGGAGATCAAGGCGCGCCAGTCGAGCTCCGCTCCTGAGATAAGGCCTCGTGAACGGCCAGTGCAACTCGCCATCAAGGTTAGTGATACGTACTCAGTTATCTTTCTCCATTACATTGTGTGCGCTTCCATCAATGATTACAAATGGTCATGTGAGTGGTGTTGCAGGCTGCTATACAGACTGAGAGAGATAGAACGGAGAAACTTCTGGCGGAGGCGGCGGAGAGGCAGCGGGAGATGGAGGAGAGGACGAGAAAGATGATGGAGGAGGAGAGGGCACGGAATGACATGCAGGCAAGGGCCATGTACGAGCTCCTTGTGGTAAGTTTCTTCTGCAGATTACTTGCTAGTCTTAACATTTGAGTCTCATTACTAACTAGTATGACTCTGTTCTGAAAACCAAATGTGCAGTCTGTGTGCGAGAAGTCCGGTCAGCCCGCTCCGCCGATGCCAGTGATTGCTCCTGGGAGCACGGTGAGTTTAGTTTGAATGGACATTACTTGGTAGTCTTAACATTTGAGTGTCGTAATGCTAACGAGACATTGGAAATGATCTTTGGTGCAGCTTAACTCCAGAAACGCATCGCACGATCCTTCTCCAGGTAGCGGCACTAGCCACCCCGCTCCTACACCTCCCTGATCACGGTAAGTTTCTCTAGTGTTTTGCTTAACAAATGCATAAAGACCTAGACTTAGCTTTATTTCCTCCAATATGCTTACCATAATGACCTAGAGTTAGCTTATTTTCCTCCAAAATGACCCATTTTACCTAGGTTAGCTTATAAATGATGCAGTTCATCCAAGTTAGCTCAAAAATGACCCATTTTACCTACATTAGCTCCTAAATGATCCATTTTACCTACGTTAGCTTTAAAATGGCCCATTTCACCTAGGTTAACTCCAAAATGACCCATCTTACCTAGGTTATCTCATAAACGATCCATTTCAACTAATTTAGCTCATAAACGATCCATTTGACCTAAGTGAGCTAAAAAACGATCCATTTCACCTAAATTAGCTCTTAAATGATCCATTTCACGTAAGTTAGCTCAAAAAGATCCATTTCAACTAAATTAGCTCTAAAATGACCCATTTTACGTAGATGAGCTCCTAAATGATCCATTTTACCTACGTTAGCTTTAAAATGACCCATTTCACCTAGGTTAGCTCCAAAATGACCCATTTCACCTAGGTTAGCTCCAAAATGACCCATTTCACCTTACTTAGCTCAAAAAGGATGCCCTTCACCTTAGTTAGCTCATAAACGACCCATTTCAACTAAGTTAGCTCATAAACGATCCATTTGAACTAAGTTAGCTCATAAACAACCCATTTCAACTTAGTTAGCTCATATATGATCCATTTCACCTAAGTTAGCTCATAAATGACATATACTTCTTGTTCTAGTCTTCTTCTTGTTCTAGTCACCTATTTCTAACTTTCTTATTTACCATTTTGCAGATTTCATTCACTTGATGGAAGCTAGCTTGCTATGATGGAGTGCTTGCTTTTCCTTTGATGAAACTTTGCATTGTATCTAGCTTGCTATCTTCATGACACTTTGCATTGTAATATATATATGGATGGAACAATGTGTATGGATGGAACTTCCTTATGTATGAACAATGTGATATGTGCTGGATATGTGATATGTGATATGTGCTGGATATGTGATATGTGCTAGATATGTGATATGTTATATATGTGATATGTGATATGTGCTAGATATGTGATATGTTATATATGTGATATGTGCTGCAAATTGTGGGATTTAATAAAAAACAGAAAAAACAGACAATATGCAGGCTCTTTGCCGTCTGCCACCGACGGCAAAGAGCTCTTTGCCGTCTGCCGCGGACGGCAAAGAAGCCACGTGGCAGCCAACTGTGCTTCCTGGGAGCTGACCCATTTGGTCAGTTTGCCTACAGTGGCAGACGGCAAAGACTTTGCCGTCTGCGGCAGACGGCAAAGACTTTGCCGTCCGTGGCAGACGGCAAAGAACCTGCACTTTGCCATCAGTGGCAGACGGCAAAGAACCTGCCATCTAGTGACGTGTAGATGACATCATAAGGCGGACGGCAAAGACCAAAGGCTCTTTGCCGTCTGCGGCGGACGGCAAAGGTCTGCCGTTAGCCACTTAACGGACTGACAGCGCAATTGTTGCCGTTAGCCCTCTTTGCCGTCCGCCGCAGACGGCAAAGAGCCTTTGCCGTCCGCCGCCAGGAAGCAGACGGCAAAGGAGCTGTTTACCGTAGCGTTCTTTGCCGGAGCCTTTTGCCGTCCGCGGCTGACGGCAACGGTCTTTGCCGTCCGCCTTTCGAGCCTTTGCCGTCCGCTATGGCAGACGGCAAAGTAGCTGTTTCCTGTAGTGATAGTAGGTAGTAACATATGGATGGTAACATGCAAGTCTTCATTAATTGAGATATAGACTCATTTTACCTCGGTGTGTGTGTGTTTAACAGCATGCGTGTGTTAGAGAGAGTGACACATCGACCTACTCCTACAAAGAGATGGTGTGTAGTGTACGATTTAGCCATGAGTGTACATATGAATGCATGAATATAGCGGTGATAAGCGTGCTGTGGTTTTGCACATGTTATACCATAATGTGATAATGCATGGCGTTTGCAACTCACAGATAAATGTCGAACAATCTAAACCATACTCTACATCGAACAATCTCACATTTTATTTGAATTTGTGATAATGTGTGGCGTTTGCAGCTTACACCGAACAATCTAAACAATACTATACATCGAACAGTCTCACATTTTATTTGAATTTGTGGTAATGTGTGGTGTTTGCAACTCACATCTAAATACCTGTAGGCGTAGGGGGCGGGGCACCATACATTATGTGATAAACACATTATACATATGAGACATGGTTTAGATTATGAAGATCTAGCTAGAGCTTGACATGTACTGTGATTTGAAATCAACGTAAAGTGGATTCAAAAAATTGAGTTCGAGTTCATATAGTACACATAGTTCATATATAACTCGAGAGTAATCATGTGGTGTGCTGTGAAGATAATACACAAACGATGGTTTAACTTGACAATAATGATGATTGTAGATCTTATTCAAATAGAGAAACAAATTCAAATGGTTTGACTTCACAACAATCATCATTGTAGATCTTATTCAAATAGAGAAACGAATTCAAATTTTGTTCATATTGAAGTAGTAGTATATACGTTTGGAATGCACTAAAACGTTCATTTGAGTAGCAGGTTGCGTGCATTATACACGTAGCGAAATATTTTAATTGAACATAACATGAATTCAATGTTTTGAATGACATTTGTAGTGTGAATTGATTTGGTACAGTACACGGGACTAGACTCTCTTGTGTGCTGCGAATTGATTTCTTTTTGTTTTTTCGTCGACGGAAGTGTGAATTGATTTGGTACAGTACACGTTGGGCTTGTCCAGAAATTTCAACCCGCGCCTTGTTACCCCGAAATATTTAAGATATATCTTTGTCTCGTTGTGCTCTGACAACTCCCTCCATCTCAACCCGCGCCTTCCTATTCCAAAATTACAACGCGCGCGAAAACTCCCACCTCCTGTGAAATCCCGACACGTGACATGTCCGTGATACCCCTGAACCGAAAGAACCGCCTAGCTCAAATCGGTGGGGGTAATTTTGTAACTTACCCCACATTTCAGACAAGCACGTCCCTAAGCCATGGTTCCCCACTCCCATCCCATCCGCCCACCCATTCGTACACCGAGGCCGCGAAAACCCGTGAAGCCCCACACCCTCCTCCGTTCGCCACCCAGCCGGAGCCTCTTCCCCGACGACGTCGTCCACATCAACACCTCGACGTCCCTCATCCACCGTACCGGATGAGGATCCGTCGTTGATCTCGTTGTCCCGTCGGTTTAGCCACCGCGTCCTCCACCTCCAAGGAGCTGCCCTGACGTTCCCCTCGTCTTTTGCGCCACCTCCATTCCCACACCGCCGTCTTCACCTGCACCACCGGAAGAGCATCATCATCAACGTTTCCCCAGATGAAGCTGAGGCCTAATCGGCGCCACCAAAGAGGTTGTACGCTAATCACCGCATTTTCTTCTTGATTCGATCTCACGATGCTGTCGGCGCTCGGTCCCGAGCCGACACGGCGCGACACCATCCACGGCGGCGTCGCCGGCCACTTCCTCCATGGTGCCGCTCCCTCGGCGGCGACGTCCACATCAGTAGGAGCTCCTGCTGCTTTAGCTCTCGCTCGCGCTGCTGCTCTGCTCTTGCTCTCGATCCCATGCTTGGTCTGCTCTTGCTCTTGCTCGCGCTGCTGCTCTCGCTCTTGCTCTTGCTTGCGATGCTGCTCCGATTTAGCTACACTTCAGTTGACTGAATCGACTTTCCGGTCAGTCGATTTTCAGGGGGTGGGGGGGGACCAGCCGCAGCGGGGAGGGGGGCTCGCCAGAGAGGTACCCCAGTATCTATATTAGGGTTCAGGGTGGGGCGGTGGTCGGCGGCGGTGGTGGGGCGGTGGCGTGGGGATCGCTGGAGAAAAAGCTTGGCACGGGGGGGCCTAGAGGGATGGCCGGGGCGGCGAAGAATCGGCGGTGGGGAGTGGTTTTGGGGCGGCGGGGGGCGGCTGTTTGGCCGGTGGTGGCTGGCGGCTCAGGGTAGCCTCACCTGATGCTGCTACACTACCAGCTGCCCCGGCTCTCGCACGCGTTGCTGCTGCTGCTACTGCTTTTCTGCTACTAGTGCGTTCAGTTTCGACAGAAAAATTCAGTTTCGACAGTTAAGTTCAGTTTCGACAGTTAAATTCAGTTTCGACAGATAAGTTCAGAGATGAGCGGCTGATGTATTTTACATCTAGCACTTTGTGGTTATGTATTTTACGTCATCTATTGGAGATGCTATTAGAATTCCACTCAGGTTAACGTTGTCTCTCTTGTCCTGCTTCAGCCTCGGCGTCGTACAACTCACCGGAGCTGCTCCAACGACGAAACCCTCCATCACAGCGGAGCAGTACCCCGGGCTCCATCTCCAGACGCCTAAGATCTTCTTCCCCTCCTCAAACAGCCAAGTCAGCCGGATCATCCTCACCGACCAACCCAATCACGTTGAGATCGACATGGCTTCGTCAAAGAGGTTGTACACTTGTTGCGTCTCTTTTTTACTCTACATGTTATATATATTGTCCACTGAGCACACGCAGTAACGTGAAATACGATTAGTTTCTCCTACTATATGACAAGCAGTGAGGTACCAGTCAACTTAGCTATCCATGATGGACTCTCTTGAACACCATCATTATTTATCTCCGCGTGTTTGAGCTGTGCATTTGTCGATGGGCCTGGGAGTTGAGCTAGTACGGCAGTGGCCTGGGTCCAAAGTAGTAGAAGTAGGCAAGTAGCACAAAAACATTTTTTGAGTGTAGCTTTTCCTTGCTCAAGCCTGCCTACTAGAATCGACAGTGCTTGAAAGGAAAAGTGAAGGAAAAACATAGTAATTGGAAAGTTTCCTATGGTACTACTATTCATGCATTTGGTTCAAAGGAATGGAGCAAAGGAAAACTGTAGGATTTGTTCCTTTAGTGTCTCCTTGAAAGAAAAACCATACGGATTTTAATTTCCACTTGTCCTCCTTTTCAAATTCCTATTCATGAAGGACAAGACTAAGAGATAGTAGCATAATAGCATTATAACCGTACATTTTCTTATGGTTTGACTTAATTTCACCATGCTTCTTTGCATCCTGTGATCTTCCAATTCTTGTGAAACCAACACCCAGATTGGCAGAAATCCTGTGTTTTTAAATTCTCTGTTTGCACGTGCATTCCTATCCTAACTGTGTATTTCCTATCCCTGCGTTTTTAGAATCCTCCAATTCAAACGAGCCCTTACAAAATTACTTCTCTTCCAGATAGTTGTCAAAGAAAACCTTGTGTGGCTTGTTCCGCTCCTGCTGCGCCGTCGTCCACCCAAGCTCAGCTACTCCAACGACAGAAGGGTCCAGCACAGCAGGGATCTGGCCTCCAGACTGTCTTTCGCCGCCTCAGATGTTCTTCCCCGCCGCCGGCAGCCATGACAACTGCATTACCATCATCAACCGAGCAGATGACCTCGAGGACTACACGGGTCCGCAAGAGAGGTCGCACTCTTTTGTGTCTGCTTACGTTATACATCGCTTAATATTACATGCTACTTTATCATCCTGTTCACCGATTATACTCAGCTCCAAACTAATGGTCAAACTTGAGTTTTTAAATGGTTGTGGGGTACATATTGGGGCCGCAATCAATAGTATCTATCTACTATCTGGTTAATCTCTGGTGTCTACTATGAGTTGCATGTTGGGTGGGAAACAAACAGTAAAGAAGCCATTATCTGTATTTTTTAACTGAAGCCATTATCTCCCTGCTATCATTGGTTTTGGGTCTATCCACCGGTTTCTACCATCACTGTGGATTTCTGCATGCGCTCCTTACATAATCTCACTATGTTTTATTCCTATGCATGTCAGTTATTATACACAATGGAACTGAACATGTAGAGCAAAAGAGATGAGCCTTGCGTGGCAATAAAATTTCATGCAGACGTCGCTCCATGGCAGGCGCAAAGGCAGCCCCCTCCACCCAATTTGGATCGTAACCGAGAGGAAGATATCTGTTCTGAGGGGGGTTCAGAAGGAGAAGACCACTCCTATTTACCCCCTGAGGTCTTCGCTCTAACTTGGCATGCTGATGTTGGTTATATCATGCATATGGTGCCTTGCATTGCTTACTTTATACATCAAATATGTCAACTGCTTAGTTTAGACATGCTTTGTGTGAATGCCATCTGTTTAGTTTATTCATCGTTTCTTCGAATTATGCAACACCATCTTGTTTAGCCAGGCATCATATATGTGAATTTTGCAATGCCATCCTGCTTAGTCAGTCATCTTATATGTGAATTATATTAGGCCATCCTTTTTTTTCCGTTACGTATTACATTTGTCAACAATGTTAATACATTCAACTACTCTTAGTGTGCATCATCCATTTGACACGGTGATGGAAAATTCTGGAGTGAAAACAAGGTCTTCAGAGCAGACTATGCTATCTGACGAAGCGCATATCTCGCTGGTTACGGATAGCTCCTGAGAGGGGGATTCAGAGACAAATGACCAGTCCTATTCCCCCCCGAGGTGTATGCTCTAACTTGGCAGGGTTATGTTGCTCATATCGTGCATATGGTATCTTGCATTGCTATGTCATTTGATTAGTTTAGACATGCTTTGTGTGAATGCCACCTGTTTAGTGTCTAATTACCATATATGTGAATTATGCATTGCCATCTTGTTGCAAGACATTATATATGTGAATTATGCATGCTATCTTATTGCAAAGGCATTATATATGTGAATTATGCAATGCCATGCTGTTGAGCCAATCATCATGTATGTGAATTATATCATGCTATCATTCTTTTGTATTACGTGTTCCATTTGTTGACAACGTTTGTATATTCAACTACTCTTCCTGTGCATCAGCCATTTGAAGCGGTGATGGAAGTATCTGGAGTGAAAACAAGGTATTCAGAGCAAACAATGCTACCTGCTGAAGCAGACATCTTGCTGGATACAGAGAGCTCCTCAGAGGAGGATTCAGAGACTGATGACCAGTCCTATTTCCCCCTGAGGTCTATGCTCAAACTTGGCAGGGTTATATTACCCATGTCATGCATGTTTTCTTGCATTGCTTAGTTTTTACATCATATATGGATTGCCATCTACTTACTTGCTTACTATATAAATCATATATTTGAATTATATCATGCCATCATGTTTACATACACAGCATCTATCTGAATTATGGCATGGCAACCCATTTAATAAAGACATCATATAGTTATATCATCTCATCCTGTTTAGTGTTTACAGTCATCATATTTTGAATTATGTCATTTCTATCCGGGAATTATATCATGCTATCATGTTTCCATAGGCGGCATGTATGTGAATTATGGCGTGCCAACCTATTTAATAAACACATTATATAGTTATATCATGTCATCCTATTTACATAGTCATCATATTTTTAACTATGTCTTTCCATCTTTTTTAGTTAGCCATCGTAATGTGAAATTGTGTCATGCTATCCTGTTTAGTTAGCCATCATATATGTGAAACTGTGTCATGCTATCCTGTTTGGTTAGACAACATAAATGTGAATTATTTCATGCCCTCTTTTATTCCCCACTATCCATTGCACCTGTCTATCATACAATGTCTATACATTCAATTACTTTTCTTGTTTATCAGCCATTTGAATTGGAGAGGGTGATGGCAGTATCTAAGGGAGTAACAACACGGTCTTCAAAAAAGATAGTGCTACCAGTTTATGCAGATAGAACCACGGTTGTACTTGCCCAAGAACTAGCCCCACCACACATAACCCAGACTCTCACAGACTGTACCCCTACCCAGTTGGACAGAGAACTAACTACACCCCTTCTAACCCCAACCCCAGCAGATAGTAACCCAGTTCTAGTTGACACAGCATCGTCTCCACCACAGAGCACCCAAACACGAGCACTTAGTATGGGAACTGCAGTGCCCAAAGCACGAGGACCACCACTCCGAATCCCAACTCAACGCTTAAAGGAGAAGAAGAATTGTTCTCAGGTCAGGTTCTGTAGCTATGGTTCATACTCCTTTGCTCTTGCATCACTGTATTTACTCAGACCAACTATTTTCAAATTTGAAGGATGGAATTGAAACTCCAATGGTGCAACAGGTATGTTTTAAACCTGTTTCTTTAACTGGTTTGCTGTTGTAACTTGCTCTATGTTGATTTCAGTTTCAATTGAATAAACAGTTATGTTCTCATGTCATGAACATTACAAGTATTGTTATTGCTCTATAGTTTCCCACACTTATATTGTGTCTATTCTGCTTTGTCTTGAACAAATATTATTTGAACTGTGTCTCTATCTTGATTTGGCAACAAAAACTAGAATGATATAGACCATGATGTGACCATGGTACATAGATATATGTTTGTTTCATGTTGTTATCCTGTGCACTTTACTACTCAACTGATTCACCAAAATGAGTTTCATATACAACATGGTAAACCTGTGATGTGTCTGCTTGTTTCTCTTTTAGAATGCGGACAAAATATTGAAGAACAGTACCCTGTTATGCAATGGTAAAGGAATTAATGCAGATAAGGTTCAAGATAGTGAGACATCCCTGTTGGTCTCCAAGAAAGCTGATAAACACTACCTTGACGACAGTGAGAGAACCCAAAAGTCATGTCTTGATGTAGTGTTCGAGTTACTGGCCACTACTGCTGGCACAAGCTCTTCGAACTCGCTGCCTGAATCAGTTCGTCTTCTTGAGTCTCAACTTCAAGATGAAGGACATCGATCAGATGTGCTGCGACACGAAGCTGAAGGACTGAGGAAGTCCCTGCAGAATTCAGATGCATACTTTCTGGTGCAACACAAGCGCTGGAGGATTTAAGCGCCAAAACAAAGTTAATAAGCTTGCTAAGCATCTTTCCAGCATTATGGGTACCCAGGATATTGTTTCTTGAGATCTTCTGAAGTGGTTTCAGTTCTGGACTTCTTTTGCTGCAGCGTTAATTTGCACTGGCCACGAACTTTGACAACCAGTGTATATGATATGCTGCTTTGTTCCCTATATTTGCACTAATGTAATATGTGTAATAGCCGTGATAGCCTAGCGTAAGTTACTTGCTTATTTATTTCCTTGTTGTCTTGTTTATTTGTTTGCTTAGAGTCAGTGCTGTTCTTTTTCCGCGGTTTGCTAGTGGCCGCAATAACCTTTTTTTTAAACTAGGCCAAAATAACCATGGGCTACATATTTACTATAGTTACCATGGGCCTCCTACGGGCCGTAGAAACAATGGGCCGTCTTAGGGCCATAGAAAGAATGGGCCTTCTACGGGCCATAGCATCAATGGGCCTTCTACGGGCCGTAGCATCAATGGGCCTTCTACGTGCCGTATGATCGATAGGCCAAACATGGGCCAATAACAGACCGCATTATGGGTCGTAAACGGGCTAGATTTGGAATCGTCCATTCATGGGCCGACAATAACAGGCCGTCGTTAATCGGCCGTATTTGATGACGTTATGAAAACGGCCCAACGGAGTAACGGGCCGCAAATGGGCCGATTGTAACCGCGGGCGAATTTGGCCCACATGCAGAAAGGCCAATGACGGGCCGTAAGTAACCGAATGCTGGAAATGGCCCAATGGAATAATGGGCTGTTAATGGGTATAAAGGGTACACTGTTCATTGCGGGCCAGATTCACCACGGGCCGTTAATGGGCCAAGAGTTACAAATGGTCTCGTATGGGCCGAAAGACATCATGGGCCATACATGGGCCGGAAGTTACAACGGGCTGGAATCATATTGGAAGGCCCAGATGAAGCTACTGGGCTTAATTCGGATAGGCCGTAACGAGCCGTGAGTTAGCGGGCCGTAAATGGGCTATATACGAACATGCCATTAACAGGCTTTCCGTGGGTCCGCCCGTTACCTTTTGACCAAGTCAAACATGCCATCCTTTTCACCGGAATGGGCCTCTGTTGGGCCGTGCCATGTGTCGACGTATCATAGGCGCATCCTGTCCAATGAATGGATGACATCTGTCCTAACGGTGAGCCAACACGTGTTTCCTCCGGCCAATGAGAATTTTACACGTGGGAAATCCTCATTAGTCCGGGCTGTTAGCGGGTTATCGGATCCAAAACCGGACCCGATAGCTTAACGATGTTCCGTTACAGTGTATGCCACGTGTCGGTCACCCTTGACGAAAGCACTTCCATGACACGCGATTTATCATCATGGAAGTGGACACTTCAGTGATGATAATTTTAGTAATGTCATGGAACACTTCTACGACAACACAGGTATGACTATCTTGATTCTGTCATAAATTTGTCATGGATGTACATGCATGACAGAAAACGTGACCTACTGTGACAAACACGTATCATCACGGAAGTGTCTTTTTTTTGTAGTGTTGGTCGCCTCCCTAGGGAGGGAGCCCCTCCTCCAAGTCGGCCTCCCTCCCTCCCACCTATATATAGCCTTGGGGCCACCCCCTCGAACACACAAGTTCCTCGTGATGCTTCGGGCACCCGCTCTCTCTAGTTCTCCACCAAAGCTCTCCCCAAAGGGCTGCTCCGCCCTCTAATTCTTCTCCAGCATCGTGAAGATCTGGATGGTGAAGTGTTGCCGGATGAAAGGTGTCATACGTGCAATACATAGAGGGATTATACGTTCGGTTCTAGTTCGAGTGATCTATTCATGGGACTTCAAGAACACAATCTTCACCAACACTTCTTCTGCTACAACTCGTTGTTAGTAAGATCAGATCTAACCTTGTATGCAAAATCTTCATAGTGATCCTAAGATCTTGATCATAGGATGATTTTTTGTTTTCTACTACGTTTCCCAATAATGCTAGCCGCGATGCCGCAAAAAGGTGCCTCGGTAGCCGCATCCCAGGGCGGCCATGCTTCCGTGGTGGCAACGACATTGTGGGCCCCAATACCCGATGCCTCATCGTGCTTATCCTATCACTACTAGGAAAAGGGCTATAGCTAATATGGACATAGCAGTGGCGCACCAGATACAGGTGCGCCATTAGTGTCCTCATTACTAATGGCGCACCAGACACACGGTGCGCCCTTACTAGCTAACATTATTTTTTTATTTTTCCAATACTATTAATGGCGCACCAGGGCACAGTGCGCCATTACTAGTTTTAACTAGTAATGGCGCACCACAAGCTCTGTGCGCCACTACTAACAATTTTTTTACTTTTTTTTTCAAAACTAGTAATGGCGCACCTGTGTAAAGTGCGCCATTACTAGTTCAAACTAGTAATGGCGCACCACATCCACGGTGCGCTAGTACTAACATTTTTTTGTTGCAAAACTAGTAATGGCGCACCACGTAAGAGGTGCACCCTTAGTAACCAGGGTTACTAATGGCGCATTTTTAGGTGGTGCGCCATTACTAACCTGAGACCAGCTAGATATTTTGGACAGCCACCTACCACACTCACTTTCCCCACTTCATTCTCTCCACCTCCTCCTCCAAGCTTGTCTCGGCTGCCTCCTCCTCCTCACCTCATTTGCACCATAGATTCACCCAAATTAAGTGGTTAAATTACCTTTTTTGATAGGTAAGTAAGGGGAAAGCTTTCTTTATGTTGTAGATCTACTTTTTTCTCCCTCCAACAACGTGCACATGCACTTTTTATGGCCTAGCTAGATCTGCGTATGTTTTTGGTGTTGCATATATGTTTGTGTTTGCAGGTACCGGTATTTGAAATGCGATAGTTGCCAATATTTTGCCGGAATGTTGATTCATTTCCGTTTCGGCGAGAATTTGGCACTATGCATTCTTTTTGGTCCTATTTTTAGGAAAAGTCATGCCAAATTTTTTCTTGGTTCTAAAATATCGTTTTGCTCTACCCCGCAGTCGACCATGCTCCGCACGATGACCGAAGGCATCGTGAATAGGTTTTTGAGCTCCGCGAAGGACGAGATGCTTCAAAAGAACGAGACGGAGATAAGATGTCCGTGTCGAAGATGCAAGCTGAAGAGCCTTATTGCGGACCCGGATTCCGGACAGGTGCGGGACCACCTACTCTTGCGTGGTTTCATGGATGGCTATCAGTGGCAAGGTGATGAAGATGACTATGAAGTCATCCATGGGGGCCGGGCAAGAAATGAGGAAGGGCAGCAAGACAACCGCGGCGAGGGAGGGCGAGAAGACGAAGAATCTCCAGGACATGATCACGACGGTGATGCAGTACACAGTCATCATGTAGAAGATGCCGGACATGATGATGAGGAAGATCTAGATGAAGGGCATGATCATGAAGATGAAGATGCCGGAGCAGACGATGATAGACCATCGATGGGCTGGGTGCAGGACCCTCATATTCAAGAGCTGCTTCTCAAGCAGACGGATAACGCAAGAGCTGCCGCCCGAGAGAAAGCCAAGCTGGATCAACTGGAGATAGACGCGGTTACTCCATTGTATGAAGGATGCATGCCCGAGGATACCCGCCTGAAAGTAACGCTCATGGCTCTGGAGATGAAGGTAAAACACAAAATTACCGACGCATGCTTCGACGAGAACATGCCATTCTGGCACGAACGTCTTCCCAAGGGGAACAAGTGCCCGACCAGTTTTGAGGAGACGAAGAAAATCGTGTCTCCTCTGGATTTACCGCACGTGAAATACCATGTGTGCATGAACAATTGCATCATTTATCGGGACGAGCACGCTGAGTCTACCATATGTCCGGTGTGCGGCATCACTCGATAGAAGAAGAGGAAGAAAGCTCCTCGAAAAGTGGTGTGGTACTTTCCAATCACTCCTCGTCTGCAGCGGTATTTCGCGTACCCTAAGCTAGCAAAGCTCCTGTGTTGGCACGCGGATAGGGAGGAGAAGAAGCGAGAAGATGACGGAAATGATCCGGAGATAAATAAAAAAGACAAGATGCTGAGTCACCCTAAGGATGCGAGCCAATGGCAAGCGTTGAACTTCGAACACCCAGAATTTGGGGACGATCCAAGGAACATCGTGCTGGGCACGAGCACCGATGGAGTCAATCCGTTTGGCAGCCAGAGAAGCACACATATCACTTGGCATGTGTTTGTGTGGATGTACAACCTTCCCCCCTGGTTGTGCATGAAGAGGAAGTACATTCACATGAGTATGCTAATTGAAGGGCTGAAACAACCAGGGAACAACATCAATCTGTATCTGGGGCTGCTGAAAGAGGAGCTAGACACGCTGTGGAAAATGCCAGCCAATACGTGGGACGCCGCAGAGAAAGAATATTTCCCTATGAGAGGCGCACTGCTCACGACTGTGCACGACTATCTCGGTTACGGATATCTCGCGGGGTAGGTGGTCCACAGATTTTCTGGATGCGTCAGGTGCATAGATGACACAACGTATCGCCAGCTAGATAGAGATCCCGGGTCTTCGAAAACTGTGTTCATGGGACATCGAAGGTGGCTTCACGACGATGACCCATGGAGAAAACGCAAGGATCTGTTCGATGGTGAAACCGAACCCCGAAGACGCCCGCGTACGAGGAGCGGCGAGGAAATAGACGAGCTATTGAAAAATTGGAAAGATTGCCCACTGCGGGGAAAGAAGCAAAAGGCGTCAGAGCCGGGAAAGAAGGGAAAGGCGCCAGAGCCGCTGCTGAAGGTATGGAAAACGAGGTCTGTTTTCTGGGACTTGCTGTACTGGAAGATCCAACGTGTGCCTCACAGCCTTAATGTCATGCATATCACGAAGAACGTGTGCGAGAGTCTGCTTGGTACCCTGCTCAACATGCCAGAGAGGACCAAAGATGGGCCGAAAGCAAGGGCAGACTTGAAATCAATGGGCATCAGGGAGGAGCTTCACGCTAATGATGATGATGATGAGGCGAAGCAGGACACGGAAAATCATCGCAAAGGCAAAAAGGCCAAGAAGACCGGAAATGACTACCCTCCCGCCTGCTTCACTCTAAGTCAGGAGGAGATCGAGCAGTTTTTCACCTGCCTCGTAGGAGTAAAACTTCCTTACGGTTACACGGGAAAGATAAGTAGATACCTAGACTCAGCGAAGCAGAAGTTCAGCGGGATGAAGTCTCACGACTGTCACATGCTGATGACACAGATACTTCCAGTTGCAATCCATGGGATCATGGACGCGCACGTCCGTGAAATGATATTTGTCCTATGCAACTTTTTTGACTCATCTCTCGGAAGTCGGTTGGCGTGAGGCAACTCAGAAGGCTACAGGAAGAGATCGTGGTGATACTATGAGAGCTTGAGTTGTACTTCACGCCCGCATTCTTTGATGTTATGGTGCATCTGCTGGTCCATATCGTGGAGGATATCATCCAACTCGGGCCGACGTTCCTACACAGCATGATGCCATTCGAAAGGATGAATGGTGCCATCAAAGGATACGTTCGCAACATGTCACGTCCAGAGGGAAGCATAGCCAGGGGCTTTCTGACCGAAGAGTGCATCTCCTACTGCACGAATTATCTAGGCATCGAGAACCCCATTGGTCTGCCCGTCAACAGGCACCTCGACAGGCTTGCTGGATGGGGTCACCGCGATGGTCGCCGTGAAATGCATGTCGACTTCGAGGGTCGACTCGCCGACTTTGAAAGAGCAAACCTAGTCGCGCTACAACACATAGACGTGCTCGATCCTTGGGTGGTAGAGCACAAAACCTTTATTGAGAAGATGTACAATGACCAAGGCCTACAGAGGAAGGACGGAGATATAATCAAAGAGCACAACTCATGTTTCACGTTTGGTTCAAGGAGAAGCTTCTGCCGTACCCTTTACATGAGGATTCTTCCGCGGAAGAAAAACTCATATTTGCCTTGTCACAGGGCGCCGAGCACAACCTGATGACCTATGAGGCGTACGATATCAACGGCTACACATTCTACACCGAGGACAAGGACATGAAGAGCGATGGTTATCAGAACTCCGTGTTAACAATGGAGTCCTACACCGGTAATGACAAGGACAGATAATACGGAAGGATCGAGGAGATCTGGGAGCTGAGCTACGCTGGAGAGAAGGTCCCGATGTTCCGTGTCAGATGGCCAAGAGCGTCCTAAAAGAAGACCGGTATTTCACCACCATGGTTATACCCGAAGCCAAATCCAAGACCGTGGGCGCAAACGTCACCGCGAAAAATGAGCCATGGGTACTGGCTTCCCAAGTGGACCAATGCTTCTTCATTACCGACCCATCAAAGCCCAGTCGTGTTGTCGTCAGGAGAGGCAAAAGGAAGATCATCGGAATGGATGGAGTCGCCAATGAGCAAGACTTCGACAAGTACGGCGACCCGAAGATGGAACATGACGACGACGATGAGTGCCATACACCACAAGAAGAAGCAGGACCACCCTACCTAAAGGACGTCCGTTCAACAGAAGAACTCCATTTGCAAAAAAGAAGGGCCAGAAGATTGTGAAAAGATAGCTAGCTAAGATCGATTGTATTTAAATCGTAGTCTTCATTTCCCGATTGTAATTCGACAAATTGAAATGATATTTCTTCTGTTCTAGTCCTCATGAATATTTATTTATGTTTATTATGGTATTGAATTTCTAACTCACAAAAAGTATTGAATTTGTTAATATTTTTTGAACTCATGAATATTTTTAAATTTCATGGGCACGTTTTGAATTCATGAATATTTTTTCAAATTTGATGATATTTTTTCATATTCATAAATGTTTTACCAATTCACAAATGAATGCAATTAAAAAAACAAATTTGATGATATTTTCAAATAACAAATTTGATGATATTTTTTCATATTCATAAATATTTTCAAATAACAAATTTGATGATATTTTTAAAAAAATTATTACTGTTTTTAAAAAAAAATTTACTGTTTCATAGTCATATTCATTTTCTAAAAAATTATTAGACTCAACAAAAAATAATAATAATAATAAGTTACTAATGGCGCACCAGAGGTGGGTGCGCCATTGCTTATCACTGTTTTTATAAAAAATTATCACTGTTTCATATTCATATTCATTTTCTAAAAAAGTATTAGATGCAACAAATAATAATAATAATAATAATAATAATAAGTTACTAATGGCGCACCAGAGGTGGGTGCGCCATTGCTATCACTATTTTTATAAAAAATTATTACAGTTTCATATTCATATTCATTTTCTAAAAAATTATTAGATGCAACAAAAATAAAAATAAAAAGTTACTAATGGCGCACCAGAGGTGGGTGCGCCATTGCTATCACTGTTTTATAAAAAATTATTACTGTTTCATATTCATATTCATTATCTAAAAATTATTAGATGAAACAAAAAATAAAAAAAGTTACTAATGGCGCACCAGAGGTGGGTGCGCCATTGCTATCACTGTTTTTATGGCGCACCCCTACATGGTGCGCCATTACTAACCTTCCCCCCTCTAGCTATGTATGTGTGTTCTGTCCATCGCTCGCCAGATCCCCCTTCCCTCCCTCGCCAGATCCCCCTTCCCTCCCTCGCCAGATCCCCGCGCCCGCTCCACCACCGCCGACGACCCCACGCACCCGCTCCGACGACCCCCGCGCCCGCTCCGGCGACCGCCGCGCCCGCTCCGACGAGGTGCACTGCCCACTGCTTCTTCCTCCTGGACCACCAGCTGGAGCCAGGAAGCTCTCCTCAGCCGGATCGCCTCGCTCCACCACCGTCGGCATCGCCGTTGCCGCCGCCTCGACATGCAACACCGGCGCCCCTCCGAGCTCTCCAAGCACGCCCCGACCTCACTGTGAGCATGCCCTGATCTCCTCTGTCCCCTCTCTCCCCTCACTCCAAGCACGCCCCGATCTCTGCCCGTGGCCGCCATGGCCGAACCCCCGTGTCCCCGCGCGCATTGCTTGTTGGTGCAATTTTCTTTCTGCACTTGTGTTGAACTACCAATTATCCTGTGTTACACTTCCAATGCATACTACTAAATTAGGGTTTATTAAAACGCAAGCAGTCAGCCTCATTAGAAGCCAGATGTGCCACACAGCACCGTAGCCCTCCAGAATTCACAGATGTGCCACACAAAACCATAGCCCTCCAGAATTCACCGTGGTCTTGCGCCTGATGGCTTTCACACTCCAGTTGTCTGAAGATCTGAACAGATCACTACGTTAGCACTGAGCCAATAAAGAACACAACAAATGGCAAAAGCACAAATTTTGGTGATCGTAAGTGCTCTGCCCGTAAGTGCTCGTTGCTTGATTTACGGTGGATGCCCGTAAGTGCTCTGCCATTGGTGAATAAATTGTTGTTTAGACTAATGTAAGGGAAATGTGTATGTAATCAGGTAGCTGACTTATTAGACTCTAATTGATGATCGAGATGCCGAAAAATTGCCTCATTTTAGCCCTTTTGTGTCAGTACTTAGCATCTTTGCAACTGTGTAAAATAACCAGGAAGTGCATTGTAATCAGAGGGCATAGAATGCTCTGGTTTTTTAGGCAAATGCTAGTAACTTGTGCTTTCATATCCTAGTTATCAGATATTGCGCTTGTTTTAAAATTGGGTGCTCCATTGTTTCTGAATGACTGAAGTCACTGAACCTTTTTCACTTGTGTTATCACTATCACTTGGCTATTGTGGTACATGATCTCATCTACCATAACTGTCTAAGGAGATGCAGAGTAGTATGACACTGTTTCAGTTATAAGCATCCTTGCCAATTTATCATGGATGACTATTTTTCATGTAGCTGTGCTGATTGAACCTCCACTTGGAACTGTCAGTTATCTGGTTTTATTATTTCCCATACACATGCAGAATGCTTTCTGCTTTTCAAGATTTCAAAGCAGTCTCTTATCTACCCTGCTAGTTAATAAACAAGTACTCTGTTTTCAGATAGCTTGATAGTTAATCAACAAGTACTCTGTTTTCAGATAGCTTGATCATTGCACCTACAATAGTCCTGTATTTTTCTCCCCTTTGCCTTCTCCTTGTGTGTGAAATCTCAGGGTTTACATTAGTTTAAAATGAAGAAAAATAAGAGATCCTGAAACCAATGAATACTGCAAGGTATGTTATAACAATCAGTACCCATACCTTTGAGGATGTAGTGATTTGGCACAGGGGAATCTTGAAAAAACAATTTGCTTCTAGGACTGTTATTGTCAATAATATGTGTGAACTGTGAAGTGTACGTGCTAGGAACAAAATTTTCTTCTGTTTACCAGTAGAGGTTCTATGTTGGTAAAGGCAACTGTAATACAAGGAAATTATATCTTGATCATGGGATGCTGTATCAGGAATTTCTGCAAGTCTGTTCAGTCAGCAGGGCTATCTAGCCTAGTGACTAGCACTATGGTCTTTCTGTTTCATACAACTGCAATTTCATTTATGTTGTTATAAGTTTGTTGCTGTCAGCATGAGTTAACTTGCTGTCATTTATCGAAATTCAGAATGTGTAGGACTATATGTTCATTGGTACTAGTTGTGATGCTGCTGCTGTACTACTTGGGAATTTTGTCAACTAGTGATGCTGCTGCTGTACCCCGAGAGGCCCTTGAGTTTGCCGGAATGTCGATTAACTTCCGTTCCGGCAAATTTGGGTACTCCATATGTCCTATTTTCAGCAAAGGTCATGCTGAAATTTTCCGTGAATTTTAGCATGACTTTGCTAAAAAATAGGACATATGGGGTAGTTGTGACTAATGCATGGGCCGGGGTATCTTAGTACTTAATTAAGTAGGATCAACTGCCCCTTTATTCTTGCTGCATTAAACACATATGCTGAATTCATGTGTGGACAGACGAAACCATGAGTCGTTTATAGTTCAGGAAAAGAATGTTATCATTATTGTTTGGGGGATTGAAATAATATGTTTGTTGCACTTTGTGCACTTTCTAGTTGAAAACTGTTAAATGGAGATACTAGATTAGCTTTTTGAGGTATCCCATTAAATATCATTCATTACTGCCTGCTCTTAAATTTTTTTGCACAACTAATATGCAACTGCCATAGGTGGCAATAGAGCCAAGTGATTAGGCCCAACTTAGAATTCTCCTTCCCTTTTCTTGATAGGGTATATTATTAGAAGATACCCATATATATATCAGTCAACCTAGGGTGCCTCGGCATCGATAAACCCTAAATGACAAAAACTTAACTTAGCATTTAGGGTGCCTCAGCGTCGCCAAACCTAAATGATGCCTCGGTGTCGATAAAAACCTAAATTATGAAACCTTGGCTTTTAGGGTGCCTCGGTGTCGATAAAAACCTAAATGATGAAAGCTTAGGCTTTTAGGGTGCCTCGGCGTCGACAAACCCTAAATGATAAAAGCTTAGCATTTAGGATGCCTCGGTGTCGACAAACCCTAAATGCTGAGACCATGATCTTGTTCCTTGACAATAACCAACTTTTTGACCAAACTTTTTTCCTATTTAGAGCGAAACATGGCCCACAACGATGAGGCCAGTGGTTCGGGCAAGGCATTCTGGGAGCTGTCCCAGGAGATGGAGGAAGAACCTCACCGCTATGAGACGCCGCAGAAGACACCGATCCTGACTACACAACCCCTAGTGGCGTCGGGGATGACACCACTCATGGTGCCGCCGAGGATGCCACCACTGATGATGGCAGCGCACGCACAGATGGCAGCCAACCGAAGAGGCAACGGAAGGACCGGCGCCCGAACGTGCTCGGCACCGTCAAGGAGGAATTTACTGAAGTGTCCTCCGAGGGGCATCCAACGGCGCCCAAAGAAATAGTCAAGGGGTACGCGGGACAGCTCGGGTGCATTCTCCGGAGCACCGTCTCAATCAGCACCGAGAACCTAAGGCATCATGACCGAGGGAATTTGCGCAACCTCCTCTTCATGAAGCTGCACGAACGATACAAGCTCCCCGGTGACTTCGCAAAAACACGCCTCTCAGGGAATAAAGTGAACAGTGTCGCCCTCACGAAGATGAGCACGGCCCTAGCTACTTGGAGAGCCTCGATGAAGAGCATGATTGAAAAAGGTGATAGTTATGAGAAGATCAAGGAGAAAAATCCTTCGATCAGCAAAGATGACTACCGGGAGTTCAAGATCAAGTGCGAGAGCAACGCATCTGCGGAATCAAGTCAGTGGAGGAAAGATATGCGGGACTTGAACTTAGGGGTCCACAAACTCGGTCCCGGCGGTTACAGAGTGGCGGAACCTATATGGGACAAGGAGGACGCGGAGCGTGCCGAGCAAGGCCTACCGCCCCTCTTCGAGAAATACCGTGACAAGCAGACCAGGAACTATGTCAGGGCCCGGTACAAGATTGACCCGGTAACCAAGGAGCTTACCACGGATCCAAAGACCAAGGCGCTTGAGCGTGTTCTGGTAAGAATACACCCCCGCGTAATTAGCTCCATATGGTTCCATTCTAATTAATGAAGCCAAATTTCTAAATGGTTCACGTTCCTTTCGCAGGACACTGAAAGCAGTAGCGCGGGGTCATCTCAGAGCTCCCCTTTTGACACCCCTTTAAATAGGGCGTTGAACTTAATGAAAAACAAGGATAAGCTCAGTAAGCCGTCGTCAGCTGGTCGTGTGGCCGGCAAAGACTTGTCCACGAAATGGTCGGAGTACTATACCGCTGGGCGAAAGGAGAGAAAGACCAGCTCGGAAATCCAGGAGCGCGAGGTCCAACAACTCAAGGCACAAGTGGCGCGGATTCTGGAGATGGTCGAAGAGCAAGTGCGAGACCAGCTGGGAGCGACAATCACCACCATTATACCTACCTTGGTTTCTGGGCTGCAGGCGTGGATGGCGGGCGGCCAACAAGGGCCGCCCCCGATTCCCAGCTTCACGGGCAGCAACTCGCGCAACGCGCCGGCGGCGCCATTGGTGTCTCCGGCGGAGGCGGCATTGGTGTCTCCTGCGGTGGCGCCGGCATTGCAGCTTAATGCACCCGGGTGTGGGAAGAATACGCCGGCCGGCACCTCGGCAGCAAGAGGCCCCTCCGTCAATTGCACGCCCGCCGTTGACGGTGCCTCGACATTAGCCGAGCTCGACGCCATCACGGTAACTAATTAAGCCTCTCGGCCGATGACTTCATCTCCTTGCCTTTGACTGGGCATCCCCGACGCCCTACATGTTTTCGCAGGGCGCCGCCGACGTTTCGTGCACTCTCCTGCACTTCGTGAATGACGAGTTGGTCGATATCGCCAAGGGCAGAATCGTTCAACCGGGCAGCCGCGTGTTCCACGGTAATCAGATGCCACCCACCGTTTATAGGGTTCAACCGGTTCGGGTGCTGCCGGGCTTCGACGACATATTACCTCCGTATCGACCCCATGGGGCCGACGAAGATGATGTGATGACCCTCAGCGCCTGCATAAGCTGGCCCATGCTTTGGCCGAAGAGCCAGATTCGTTTGGGGGCGGGGGACACCACCCCATAGACAACACCCCTAGTCGTGCCGGCGCCAAGCCATGGCAAGACCCCCGCAACGCTACCGGACATGCATATGGCACAGGATCCGGACATGCATATGGCACAGGATCCAGACGACGATGACGACGACGATGGTACATTTACCAACGTCGATAAGTACTTCAACGAACATGGGTACGGTGACGAATTCTTGGGGCCTCCTTCTCAAGAACCCAACCCTGCAAAAGACGATCTAGCTGCTACCGCGGAGAAACCCAATTGCAACAGGCGTCGTCTGGCGTTCAGTTCTTAGGAGACGCCTCCAGCTGCCGCCTTCACCGAGCCTCAGATAGCCGAGGTGCGAAATATTATCAGCCCCAACACACTCAAGAAGGCGGTCTCTGAGCAGAACTCGATCCCATTACAGCAGCAAAAGAAGAAGGGACGGAAAAGAAAGACTAACAAGGGTGCCAGCCAGCCGGCACCGAGTACGATCCATGCTCAGGACGGGCCACCTTCACCTAAGGATATCTCGAGGAGGGTGCATGTGGCGGGTAGGCCGATGCTACCGACTAATCTGCTCAATGCTGCAACCGGTGCTATGCGGAGTCTGCATGGCAGTGTTCTTTCTTTGGAGAAGCGGCGTCTCTCTGAGAATGATGTGGCATACCCAGTTTTCGTGGCCAAGGTGCCAGAAGGCAAGGTCTTTGTGGATAGCGCCATCAGGGGTACGATCGTCCTGCGGTTTGATGACTTCTTCGCTATGTTTAACCTTCATCCGCTGCACTACACCTTCGTTCGGCTATTTTCGCTGAGTATGGAGATGTGGATCATTAGAGACAAGACCCCGGACATCGTGATAGTCGACCCCGTCTACATGCGTGCCAAGATCTTGGGCAGCGCTGGGGACTGGCAAGTCGCGAGTTCATACCTTGAAGGCGTCATTCTGGCAAACCCAGATAAGGATAACTTCCTCGTGCCTTACTTTCCCGAGTAAGTCATCCCCTCACCGCCCCGTAACATATGATTTCTTAGATTTCGATCGTTCTTTTTTTTCTAACATTCCGTGTTTTGTGCAGTGACACACATTGCACACTCATCCTCTTAAGCCCGAAATATTCCATGGCCACGTATTTCGACTCGGACCGTCAGTCAAAGAAAGACTACACAAATATCAAGAATGTTCTTGATGATGTTCTCCCCGGCTACGCCAGATCTGGAGGCACCTTCAGCAGGCAAGTTCGTAGGTACGGCAAGCACGTGTTCACCCACAATACAACGTTCCCCTGCGTCAAGCAGCCGCCTGGCGGTCAGAAGGATGCCTACTACGCCCTCCATCACATGCGGGTGATCGTACGGGACCATATTCACCTTCTGCTACCAAATAATCTCAAAGATTGGGCCGCGCGCTTGTCGGCAATCCAAGACGCGGACATCAGACAAGAATTCTTTCTCATCCAGTCGGAGTTTGCGGAAATCATCCATCAAGATGTCCTTCGTACCTCGGGGCAGTTCTACCTCAGATATCAACCGTCCAAAAGTGAGATAGAAACAACGCTACAAATGCAGGCTGGCAACGCCCGCGATTTCATGACCATCACGTCAGACGACGGCTTCATCCACGCTCCGGTCTCTAAGTCGAGTCGAAAGTAGTGATGCTATGTAGTTCTGAAATATCGATTAGCTCATGTTGTAATTAAACTTTAATGAACTTGTATGTCTCTTTGGTTTGGACAGTCGCTCAACTTATATGTAATCGATGCTATTTATTAGTAGGACCATGAATCATGCTATTAATGTCTTGCTTTTCTCTTCCGATCCTTTTGTTGCATACTTATATATTGCTTATGTATTTTCTGTGAATTGCTACTAACGTTTTGTTTGGCTAGTGCATAGAGATGCCGTCGTATGTCGTGTACAAGGGTAATGTTCCTGGAGTCTACGACGACTGGGAGGAGTGTCAGAGACAGGTTCACCGTTTCAGCGGTAACAGTTACAAAGGGTACACCACTAGGGCGGAGGCGGAAGCTAGATACGTGCGCTATCTAGCGGGAGAGAGGAGGGAGCGGAGGAGGAACCGGATGAAGACTAGTTTCATCGCGATGATGCTAATCATGATGACCGCAGCTCTCTTCTATGTGATGGTAGTTTAGATGATCGATATCGACTTATAATGTGAAGACAAACTCGCTACTCGCGGTCTCGAGACTTGTAATTTTCTAACTTTGTTCGGTCTTTTGAACTCGGAGACTAATATGATGAATTGTATTTGGAGACTAATCTTCTATTGCATTCGATAAATCTGCTGTTTATATGTTGTACTGTCTATATTCTGTGCAGTAATATATTTTGTAACATGTGCAAATATCAGAAAAGAAAAAAATTCCTAATATTCATACTAGTGGCGCACCACACAGCACTTTAGTGGCGCACTGCAATAAACACACTAGTGGCGCACTATCTAGTAGTGCGCCATTAGTAACCCAGAGCACAAGGTAAATATGGCCCCCTGGGAGGCATAGTAATGGCGCACCGTTTGACATACTAATGGCGCACTCCATGGTGCGCCACTACTATCTGGTATACTAATGGCGCACCAGGGATGCGCCATTAGTATTAGTTACTAATGGCGTGATGATACTGGTGCACCTGTAGTGCGCCATTAATGGCCAAAACAGGTGCGCCACTAATTAGCATTTTCGTAGTAGTGTATGTCGGCCATGCTTCTGTGGAAGTGGCGGGGCCATGCACATGGTCCCAAATCTGCCCCTTTCTTTTCTCCTAATCTCTCACGAGCTCGGCAAGGCCCACTTCCAACTGCTTTGAGAAGGGGTGCAAGGCAGCTGACAACGGTTTCCAGAACATATTGAGGGAGGAATGGGTGGAATGGAGGCAGGCTATAGAGATTTGGGAGGCATTGGAAATGGCAATGGGAGAGAGGGGATAAGGAATACAGTTGAGGAGGCGGCATGTGATATGCACACTTCCCGAAGAGAAATGCGACGATGCTCACATGCCTCTCGGCTACTCATATGGTACATCCCAGCCTTCGCACACACAAGCCAGGGGATGATGTGTGGCGACCATCCGACGGGCCATCACTAGAACTCAAAGATGCAAGCGTGGCATTAGTGGCCGAGTGGATGTTGCGAACTTAAAATCCCGCATGCCGCATGAGGTGGAAGAATCTGAACCCCCCCCCCATTGGTGGTTGGGTATGGAGCGAACTCCATACTCAACCTCCCCAGCCTCTAGATATGAAGGCTATGAGTTCATTTATGGCGTGAGCTCCATAAATTATGACAAACGGAAGCCATATGGCGTCCTTTCTAGAGCTCCATTTTTGGCCGAAATCACCATATTGACGGTTATATAGTGATTAGGGCCATATGGCAACTCTGCTAGAGTTGCTCTAACTTCATGTTCAAAATTGGCAATTGTGTACCTTTAAATCCACCAATAACTAACATGCAATGTATTAAATCTAGAAGAAAACCGAACCAAATAGTAACATCTCTCCTACTTAAAAACACCTGCGGTGTGTTTGGTAGGCTGCATGATGTCCAACCAGGCCCCCGCGGTACAAACATCATGCGTTTCAATGCCTAGGCTGCAGCCGAATCTTGGCCGGCACGATGTTTTAACACACTCTCTAGCTAGTCCCGCTAGGAACGCTCGATTCAACCATTTCTAGTGGGTCAGGCTCAACTGCTCAAGCGATGCAAAACATCGCACGTGGGTGGCTCCAGCAATGCAACCTGGGCAGGCCTGGTAAATGGTGTACCCGAGGTTGTGTGTGGTCTGTTGTGTTAACTCATAGTCTCCTTGTTACTCCCTTCTAATCTACACAACGATGCTTCGATTCAACATAAGGTCTACGTGAAAAAGATGCACATCAATGTTGTGGTTTGATTCAGGTGATCAGTTCGGAATTTCGTTCACTGCAAATTTTGTTATCTGTATGCATATTAATTAATTATTAGAGACTGTTCTAGTTTGGATAGATTGTTGTTAAAGTTTTTTTATCAGCTTATACTTGAGTATTCATGGCGTATATTGGGGGGTATAAATTGTGGAAATGAGAGTATCCAGTAGCTAATGTTTAAAACTAATTATGCATCATGTCTTGACAGTACATGATAGGTGATTTATGTTTATGTGTATTAACCCCTCTAAGAAAAATCTTGGGGATGCGCAAGGTACCCCAAGTAAATATTCAAGGTGACTCAAGCATCTAAGCTTAGGGATGACCCGTAGCATCCTGCTACTTCTGATAGGCATTGGGATTTCCCCAAAGAGGAAGGGTGAAGTAGTATAGTAGCAGAAAGTATTTCCCTCGGTTAAGAACCAAGGTTTATTGAACCAATAGGTGATTCACGCAAACAAGTGTCGATAGTACCTGCACACACAAACAATACTTGCACCCAACACGAGCAAGAGGGTTGTCAATCGCCTTGTACTCATTAATTGCGAGGATTAATTTTGATAGTGGTAGATAGATAAATTATAAAAGTAAATAAGTTGCAGAAAGGTTTTTAGGGTTTTAGAAATATGAGGTGAATGGATCCGGGGGCCATAGCTTTCACTAGAGGCATCTCTCTCAAGAACATAGCAACGGTGGGTACACAAATAATTACTGGGCAATTGATGGAAAAACGCGTAGTTATGATGTTATTCATGGCATGATCATTACATAGGCATTACGTCCGTGAAAAGTAGACCGTTAAACTTACTGACGCCTACTACTATTACTCCACTTCGAGAGCGCTTCTATGCTTGACTCTCTAGGTATTTAGTTCATGAAAAACAGAGTAATGCTTTAGCCATGATGACATAATATACACAAATAAGACCAAGCAATATGATCTAACCCCCGTCGTTTTACCCTTAATAGCAACAATACAAATACGTGCCTTGCTACCCCTTCTATCATGAGGTGAGGACACCGCAAGATTAAACCTACCACAAAGCACCTCTCCCGCTGAAGATAAATCAATCTAGTTGGCTAAACTAAACAGGTATATTGGAGATGAATACAAAGCTATAACAATCAAACATAATAAAGTTTAGAAATAACTCAAATACTTTCAATGAACAATCTGATCATAAACAGACAACTCATCGAAACGCAACAAACGCATCGCAAAAGAATTACATCATATCGATCTCCGAAGAGAACACTGTATTGAAGATCAGACACAGAGAGAGAGCCATCTAGCTACTGCTATGGACCCGTAGGTCCAGCGAGGAACCACTCGCGCATCATCGGAGAAGCAACAAGGTTGATGTAGAGGCCCTCCATGATCGATTCCCCCTCCGGACGAGTACCAGGAAAAGCCTCCAGATGGGATCGTTGGCGAACAGAGATTTGCGACAGCGGAATAATTGTATTGGGTCCGCTCTTGGGGTTCAAAATATTTGGGAATTTATAGCGCTTGAATTAGGTCAGACGGAGCAATACTACTTGTGAGCTGAGTCGGGATTTTCTTGAAGAGGAGAGGATGATGCAGTACATTAGAGATAATTATTTCCCTCAGTTAAGAACCAAGGTTATCAATCAAGTAGGAGAACCAAACAGAACCTCGTTAGCAGCATCTGCACGCACAAAAGCAAATACTTGCACCCAACGCGACCAAGGGGGGTTGTCAATCCCCTCTGCAGTTATTTGCAAGGATCAAATCTGGTAGTGGTAGATAGATAAAATAAAATAAGATAAAAAAGTGTAGCAAGGTATTTTTGGATTTTATATATGATAAAAGTAGACCCGGGGGCCATAGTTTTCACTAGAGGCTTCTCTCTCGAACACAAAGCATACGGTGGGTAAACAAATTATTGTTGGGCAATTGATAGAAAACCCCCATAGTTATGACGATATTCAAGGCAATGATCATGTATATAGGCATCACATCCAAGACAAGTAGACCGTCTCCTACCTGCATCTACTACTATTACTCCACCCATCGACCGCTATCCAGCATGCATCTAGGGTATTAAGTTAATAAAAAAGAGTAACACCTTAAGCAAGATGACATGATGTAGACAAAGGAATCCAACCAATATGAATAAACCCCATCATTTTATCCTTAATGACAACAATACAAATATGTGTCCTTTCCCTTTTGGTCACTGGGATGGAGCACCGCAAGATTGAACCCATCACAAAGCACCTCTCCCATGATACGTCCATTTTGCATCATGTTTTCTTACTATTATTTATGATGTTTTTATGCATAATAATGCTTTTTGGAGTAATTCTAATGCCCTTTTCTCTCATAACATGCAAGGTACACACAAAGAGGGAGAATTCTGGCAGTTGGAAATCTGGACCTGGAAAAGCTACGTCAGGCCACCTATTCTGCATAACTCCAAACAAGCTGAAACTTTACGGAGATTTTTTATGGAATATTTGAGGAATATTGGAGCCAATAATTACCAGAGGGGGCCCACCAGGTGGGCACAAACCACCTGAGCGCCATGGAGCCCAGGCGTGTCCTGGTGGGTTGTGCTCACCCAGGCCCACCTCCGGTACCCATCTTCTGGTATATAAGTCATTTCGACCTAGAAAAAAATAAGGAGAGGACTTTCGGGACGGAGCGCCACCGTCTCGAGGCGGAACTTGGGCAGGAGCACTTTTGCCCTCTGGCGGAGCGATTCCACCGGGGGAACTTCCCTCCCGGAGGGGGAAATCATCGTCATCATCATCACCAACAACTCTCCCATCTTGGGGAGGGCAATCCCCATCAACATCTTCAACAGAACCATCTCCTCTCAAACCCTAGTTCATCTCTTGTGTTCAATCTTTGTACCGGAACTATAGATTGGTGCTTGTGGGTGACTAGTAGTGTTCATTACATCTTGTAGTTGATTACTATATGGTTTATTTGGTGGAAGATTATATGTTCAGATCCAATATGCTATTTAATACCCCTCTGATCTTGAGCATGATTATCATTTGTGAGTAGTTACTTTTGTTCTTGGGGTCACGGGAGAAATCATGTTGCAAGTAATCATGTGAACTTGATATGTGTTCGATATTTTCATAGTATGTATGTTGTGATTCCCTTAGTGGTGTCATGTGAATGTCAACTACATGACACCTCACCATATTTGAGCCTAAGGGAATTCATTGTGGAGTAGTTATTAGATGATGGGTTGCGAGAGTGACAGAAGTTTAAACCCTAGTTTATGCACTATTTCGTAAGAGGCCGATTGGATCCAAAAGTTTAATGCTATGGTTAGAATTTATTCTTAATACTTTTCTCATAGTTGCGGATGCTTGCGAGGGGGTTAATCATAAGTAGGAGGTTTTTTCAAGTAAGAACAACACCTAAGCACCGGTCCACCCACATATCAAATTATCAAAGTAGTGAACACAAATCGAACCAACATGATGAAAGTGACTAGATGGAATTCCCGTGTACCTTCAAGAACGCTTTGCTTATTATAAGAGACCGTTTTGGCCTGTCCTTTACCTCAAAAGGATTGGGATACCTTGCTGCACTTTTGTTACTACTATCATTACTTGCTCGTTACAAATTATCTTGCTATCTAACCACTCTGTTACTTACAATTTCAGCACTTGCAGACATTACCTTACTGAAAACCACTTGTCATTTCCTTCTGCTCCTCGTTGGGTTCGACACTCTTACTTATCGAAAAGATCTACAATTGATCCCCTATACTTGTGGGTCATCATCCCATTGCAAGATGAATCAATCTAGGTGGCCAAACCAAATGGATAGATCGGAGAGAAATACAACGCTATAACAATCATGCATAATAAAGTCAGAGAAGACTCAACTAATATTCATGAATAATCTAATCATAAACCCACAATTCATCGGATACCAACAAACACACCGCAAAATAAGATTACATCGGATAGAACTCTAAGAAGATCAAGGAGAACATGGTATTGAAGATCAAAGAGAGAGAAGAAGCCATCTAGCTACTAGCTATGGACCCGTAGGTCTGTGGTGAACTACTCACGCATCATCGGAAGGGCGGCAAGGATGATGAAGAAGCCCCCCGTGATCGATTCTCCATTCAGCAAAGTACCGGAAAAGGTCTCCAGATGATATCACGGAAGAACATAGACTTGCGGTGGCGGGAAAAGTGTTTTAGGGGGCTCTCTGTTGGTTTGGTGGAATTAGGTCAAGATGTGCCACGAGGGGCCCACAAGCTCAGGGGGCACGCCTGGCCCCCTAGTCTTGCCCCTTGAGCTTGTTGCTCCCTCGTGGCTCCTCTAGTCTTCTCCCGAACCTTCTAGGGTCTCTCTGGGTTCGTAGCGTTTGGACTCTGTTTGATATTAATTTCCTGAAAAGCCAAAAATAAGCAATAAATAGCAACTGGCACTGGGCACTAGGTTAATAGGTTAGTCCCAGAATTGCATATAAAACATCCAAGATTGATACTATGATAGCATGGAACAATAAAAAATTATAGATACGTTGGAGACGTATCAAGCCATGAGGGGCCCACAACGGGGCAAGGCGCGCCTACCCTGCTGAGCGCGCCGTGCTGCTTTGCTGTCTGCTCATCTGTCGTCTGGATTCCCCCGAAGCTTCAAGGGTCCCTCCTGGTCCAGAAAAAATCATGAAAAAGTTTCGTTGCCTTTGGACTTCGTTTGGTAGTGATTTCTGTAAAGCCAAAAACATGTAGAAAACAACAACTGGCACTGGGCATTGGGTTAATAGGTTAGTTCCCAAAAATGATATAAAATGGCATTAAGCATACAAGATTGATAATATAATAGCATGAAACAATCAAAAATTATAGATACGTTCGAGACGTATCACATCCCTCTTTCTTCATCAACAACCATTGGTTTGTCTTGGTTGGGCCTATGTTTTATTCGTTCACGTGATATGTGCTATCCTTGGAGCATCTTTTGCTCTTTTTTTTGCTGGTCATTATAATCATCATGCTCTGGTCATACACTTTGGGAGAGATACACATGAGCCATAAATTTTCAGAATGCTCTATGCACTTCACTTATATCTTTTGAGTTGTGGTAATTATAGAGTTGCTCTTATGCTTAACTTATATATATTAGAGCACGATGGAGAAACATGCTTTTGTAGAAAAGATTAGGACTCTCTTGCTTCACTTATATCTTTTGAGAGAGTTGAATAGTAATTGGTTGTTTGCATGAGTTATATGTTGGTCCTGAAAATGATAGGTATACATGGGTGGTATAGATAAAAACTTGCATGAACTTGTAGATCATTGAACTTGATAACTGGATTCCTTGCAATAGTTGTGACATAATGTGTGAGTAATTAATGGATGTGTTGATAAAGAACTTGAGAGTAGTGGGGAGGTGTTCTAAGGTCATACACGTCAACACTTGTCATCATTGAAGTGGAACTGGTTGTAAGGGGTCTAAGTTGAAAGACATCATAAGTAATCGCCTTTGTAGAATGGTCAAGAAGCCTAGTAATCAGTCTCATGGTAAGAGCGTTGTAGACTACTCCCTCCTTTACGGTTTATAGGGCTCAATTCAAAAATCTCACCAACCAAGATAGATGGTGAGTGGTGGAATACTTTTTGTAGTTTGCAAAAGCACCTAATTAATGCTTTGGTTTTCCTCAAAAAATTATGTTTATAAATGCATTAATTGCAATGCATGCATGCATAAAGTACATGCATTGGTCAATTTTCTCTTAATACTTGCATGCAATGATTTAATGCACCTTGAAATCTGAACATGTGATGGAAAACAACCAAATTGAGCCTTATAAAATGGAAAAACTAAAATTTTGAGATAAGCCCTATAAACCGAAAAGGAGGGAGTATGAATTATTACTAAAGTGTTTGAGTTATGATTTGCGGTCTTATATGCACTTCCACATATCCATATTTGCTATTCTATACGGTACGATGCATTTCCCCTTCACATCGAGACTAGGGGCATGCTTCGTCGGTACATCCAAACTCCATGGGGGAACTTCCTCTTGTTCTCCTACACATAAGACACCCATATCCTCAAAACAACCACCATTCCTTCTATTATGGCATTTCCATAGCCATTCTGAGATATATTGCCATGCAACTTCCATTGTTACGTTACACGACTTATGTTTTTCACTGTCATTTTGCTTTGCATGATCATATAGAGCTAATATGATAGTTGTGGCAAAGCCACCATCCATCTATTATATAATTAAGACAAGAGACAAATAAGACATCAAGTTCATCCACATATATTAAATTTTGTTAACCATTAAATTAGAGATTAACGGTTAGGATTTAAAGATGTAAACGCTACGTACAAATATTACGTAGGAATATATGCCTTTTTTGGGACATAGGAAGTCTATCACGTAGATTTCTTTTTTAGAACGCATGTGCATGTATTCTGATGGGAAGGTGCAAAGCAAGATCACATATGCGACAAGGCGACCAGTAAGAGAAGGAGACCTATTAGTTTGCAACCTCATGTGTTGTACGTGCAAATAAGGAGGCATGTAATTCGTTCCAGTTCGAATTCTTATAGGAGAAGAATCTGTCACCTACATGTATTGTACCGAAAGGTCCAAAGCACAATCATTCGTTCCAGTTCGCATTCTTATAGGAGAAGAATCTGTCACCTACATGTATTGTACCGAAAGGTCCAAAGCACAATCACGTATTGGATAAGGTGTCAGAGTTGTGTTGAATATTATTGTACAAGGTAGGTTACAGTTGGACTTGGTTTTGGAGTGTGTGTAGACAGGGTAGGAATTGTGTCCTAAAAGGACACTTGTATCCTAGGCCTCTCATATATAGCAAGGGTAGACACATGATGTAACCTATGCAAACATAATAGCACAGGCACGTGGGGGTGCCGACGGCATGTGCCAGCTCCCGGGCGGCCGGTGTGCGGTATTGTAGTGGTATCATGGGGAGGAGCACCCATACTCAGGCCCCGGGGATGTAACCATATCGGTGAACCTCGTTAACAAATCTCGGTGTCGTGCCTCTTGTGATTGCTTGGTCCTCGGATGATCGACGGTATGCCTCGGATTTATTCTAACAATGGTATCATGAGCTAGGTTATTCGGAGGCCGTGGATTGTTGATGCAGAGGAAGTATCGAGTTTGAGATGCAGTCGATTGTGGTGTGGTTCTCAGCAAGATTGGAAAAGGCAAACCAGAGTACAGGCGACGAGACTTGCAGCAGGCAGGACGTGCAGTGATCGATTGGGTGAGCGTATAGGCAGGCGCGTGCGCGCATGGTAGCGTGAGGCGGGACGTGCAGCGGTCGATCAGGTGGATCAATCGGGCGAGCGTATAGGCAGGCACGTGCGTGCATGGCAGCGTGAGGCGGGACGTGCGGCGATCGATCAGGTGGATCAATCGGGCGAGCGTCAGGCGACGCACTCGAGTTACGCCATGTGAGAAGACCAGAGGTTTTCTTTTCTTGAATTGCTATTAGTACACGGACGCTGTTCGTGTACTTGAGCATCGTGTTGATAGCTCGGATAATGTTTCGCAGGGTCAGCCGTAGAAAGAATCATAGCGCCAACGGGTGCCAGATTTGAGGTGTCGATGAGACTAGAAACCTTGGGTTATGGCAGACATGAGTGAATGTTCTGATGGCACAACAGAGATGCTTGAAGGCGTTGCGGGAAATTATGTCAGCTAAGATGGAATTACCATGTGACGGATGGAAATTTGCGGAAGACGATTTGGGAACCTCGAGCGTGTCATGCAGCCGGACAAGTTCGGCTGGGTCAGACTAGATAGTCTCTCAGATCGATGTGAGTCAGTTGGTACAGAAGACGATGGTGGGATCGGCGACGACAATGTAGGAGCGTGATGCTGATGGTGACTAACTTCTGGGGCGTGGAAACACGTGGCACATGCCCGAGGGCTTGTGTGGCTTCGACAAGACTATGATGCAGGGTTGATTTAAGGTAGTGTGCACATGAGAGCTTGAACTCGACAAGGCACGGGGTTGCGAGGCGCAGCTACATGGAGTCATGTTGAAGGTGGAGCTGGAGTCTAGCGAAAGATTTCACTCTCTTCGATGATGGAGGGGCTACGGCATAATAATTCGGAGAGTCGAAGCCTATTTCAACGGGAAGGCGAGGAGTGCGGTAAGCACGGGACATAGCGATAGACCAAAGCACTAATGGTGTGACATGTGGTCAGACAAAGTGTGCAAAGTTGTTGAAGCAGTGTTGACGAGTACCAGATTCAACTTGGTGACTGGGTCTATCGGTGCTAGTTGATGGAGAGGAGTTGACTATGGAGAATCTGAGAAAGTGGCAGAAAGTCTGAAATTCTCAAAAGCTGAGAGAGTACATGGCTGTATATTCTGTGGTGTTAGGTGCACATGGCAAAGTGCGGATGACAAATACAAAAGGAGGCAGACTGCTATAGATGTGGGACATGCCAGAGACTATCCGGAAGAAGGGTAAGACAACTGCGAATTTGGCTCAGGGTGACACAGGGCGACAGTGAAATTCTTTCAAGTTTTAGACATAAGGTCAAAAAAGAGCGATGATATTGAGTTCATGTAACTCTTATATGTGGAGTTCAATATGTGAGTTGTTCATTTTCACACAGAAAGTGGTCTGTCTGTGATGGCGTTGAACGGATTCTCCGAAAGTTGGGTGCACAAAGTAGAGTAATGAGGAACTTAATTTTGCTCGAGTGTTGACAGTGAAGAAGACGAGAAGGGACTACAGTTGTAGGTGGAGTCACGTGGAGTCCGGGAGTAGCAGCGGTGTTCATGGTGTATCTCAAGTCCAATGTATATGGAGGATGGACGAATCCAAGGTGGTGGAGAATATTTGCCAAGGTGAAGTTTGTTAGAGTTGTGTCGAATATTATTATACAAGGTAGGTTACAGTTGGACTTGGTTTTGAACTGTGTGTAAACAGGATAGAAATTGTGTCCTAAAAGGACACTTGTATCCTAGGCCTCTCATATATAGGAAGGGTAGACACATGATGTAACCTATGCCAACATAATAGCACAGGCACGCGGGGGAGCCGGCGGCAAGTGCCGGCGCCCGAGCGGCCGGTGTGCGGTATTGTAGCGGTATCATGGGGAGGAGCGCCCATAGTCAGGCCCCGGGGATGTAGCCATATCGATGAACCTCGTTAACAAATCTCGATGTCATGCCTCGATTGCTTGGTCCTCGGATGATCGACGGTATGCCTCGGATTTAATTTAACAAGGGGACATAAAGAAAAAGACCTATAAGTTTACCATCTCATGTAGTACAGTTTTTCTCCCTAAAAAAATGTACAGTTTTAGATATTTGTCAGGTACCGGATTCAATTATACTACCATACATGCCCGTGCATTGCAACGGAGAGAAAATTGATGTGTCCACCAAAACACCCAACGCCGCAGCACGAAGGGACAGGGAGGCGCATGTCGAGGTATAGAAAAAATACATATCATGCTTTGATGTCTATTAGTACAGTCCATGAATGTGTAGCTATTGAATAAGTAGGAATGGTTACCTGTACACTTTCTCTTTAACCAGACGCGTGTGATGGGGAATTAATCAATCTCAAGACTCACTAATTCAGTCTCTCGCAGGTGCTCATAATAGAATAATATGTGTGCCTGCGTTTATAGGGACGTACGTGCTTGTGACATGTGAGCGCCTACATCTATTTTGTGTTTCTATTTTTTTAACCTTTGCATACCAATTTAATGTGTTTATTTGTATGTTGCCCCAAAAGGAAAAAAATAATCACACATTTCTAATTACTCCTTTATGTTGTCTCTTTTAATGTTCGCCATTGTCGTAGATGACGGTACGATTTTTGGCGTCCGCAATTAAAAAAAAAGTGAAACGCCTACTTGAGCTTCGCGCTATCATCGAACCGAGTGACATTTTTCTTTTTCAATATTCGAATCCATTTTTTCCATTATTTGGACTTGGCTCAAACAAAAGCATTTTGCGTAGAAGGTATGCTCTAAGAAAAGACACACATCTCGTACACCAAAAGGAAAAAAAATCATACATTTCTAGTTACTCCTTTATGTTGTCGCTTTTAATGTTGGCCATTGTCGTAGATGATGCTACGATTTTTGGCGTCCGCAATTAAAAGAAAAGTGAAACATCTACTTTAGCTTCGCGCTATCATCGAACCGAGTGACATTTTTCTTTTTCAAAATTCGAATCCATTTTTTCCATTACTTGGACTTGGCTCAAACAAAAGCATTTTGCGTAGAAGGTATGCTCTAAAAAAAGACACACATCTCGTACCCCACTTCAAGCTCCCTAAAACACCTTCACAGATATGCTTAAATATTTCTAAACCAAATAGTTGCAAATTTTCAGCTCAATTAGCTCAATTAAAAATTATTCACAGTGGGCCAGCCGAGTGGGCGATCCTCCTAGTTTTAGCCCAATTGGTCAAAACTGCCCGAATCACCCAGCCGTAGTCCATCTCCCCGCTAACAACCCTAGCGCTAATCCCTAAAAAAAGCCTAGCGCTAGGAGGAGAGCGTCTTTGCTCGATCTCCCTCTCCTTCCATGGCGTCTCTCCCGTGCGCCCTTCTCCTCTGCACCTCCGGACTCCCTCCGCCGCCTCTCCTTGCATGGCCTCTCTCCCGTGCGCCCCCTTTTCCTCTGCACCTCCGGCCACCTCGCCTCCCTCTCCTTCCGTTCCATTTTCTTCGCTCCTTCCCTCCATTTCCTTTCCTTTGCTCCGTTTCCTTTGCAGAGGAAATTAATTTCTATTGCGGCTTGTTGATACTCATGATAATTGTCATACATATAAACTGCTGAGAATATATGTAAATCAACCAGGTGGGACTATTCCCCATGTGTTTAACTGAAGAACGAAATCCTCGTCAACAAATTCCGTGCGTTCAGTTATTGGCCCTAACCAAACAATGGGCCAACAACATATAAGCCCTTAGGCGCGCACGAGCTCGGGACAGACACGGGCGATCGTTGGTGGAGGTCTATTGCGGGTTGAATGCCAAGAAAGAAAGGTACTTTTTCGCAAAAACACCGCGACGGTGAATCCGACGGAGTCAATCCGTGCTTTATTATTAGGAACAGATTTGCCTAGCCAAAGAAGGGCTATGACACGTACATTTGTTTGCCAGAAAGCAGATGTTAGTATATGAAAAAAATGAGAGAAAAATAATAAATTGTGAGCCCCCCCCCCCCCCCCCCCCCACAAAAAAAAGATCAATCAAGTTCAGAACTATAGAAGACTCAGTCGTGTTGCAATTATAGGCAACCTTGCCTAAAACCATCATTTGTTAGATGCATCCATGATATAAGGAAAGTTAAACGGACGCTTGAAGTCAACTTAGCTAGGTATATGCAGCGAGCTCAAGGCTCAAGTCAACCCATATAACACGATCAGTTAAAAATATTCTGTCGAAATTCGTCGGACCAGTGTAGTTATGTACTCCCTATGTTTCGGATTACGTTCCGGATTAACCGTCGCTGAAATGGATGTATATAGACTTATTTTAATGCTAGATATATCCGTTTAAGTGGCATTTAATGTGCGATCAAGGTAGTAGTACATCATATGATTGAAAAAACTATATCATATGGTAGGAAAAACCCGTGTGTATGACAAGCAAGCGACCGAAAGCCTTTATCTATTGCTTGATAAATATAGACCAATAAATACATGGCATTAGCAATTTTATTGTACATTCTTTACATGAAGCCATAAACAAAATTACATTTTAGAACAAAATAGAACTAACTTATACAAAAAAATGAATTTAATATTATAATTATATTTTCTACATAAAATTTGATTTTTTTTAACTCATACTCAGTGTAAAGAGTAACCAAGTTAAATTTCTTAAAATAAATTAACTATTTCATATTTATTCATACTCTATATGAATGCCATAAACTACTAAATTTTCTAAGTTATATATGTAAATATTATAAGTGCAATTAAAATACAAAATTATAAATTAGAATTAGGTGAAAATTGATAATTATGAGCAAGTGTATTAACAATATGATTGAGATAAAGAGTGTCGCCACTGCTGCATAAAGACTACAATAATAAAACATGGGAATATCGTAAATACATATTTCATGCAAAACAAAAACTAAAATGAGCGGAGAGAACAAGTTAAGCCAAGCATGAGCTGAAAGTAAAGTCTTCATAGAAAAGCAACAGACACAATCAAGAGGAAATAAACATGCTTGAAAATGCCAGAAATTTAAGAGAAATTTGTCGCTGAAGATGAGACAGATGAATGAGGATAGTTTTGTTTCAATCCTTGGTAAAAAAAAGTTCCTATGGGCACAAATGGGACAAGAGGCAGTGGAAAAGAAAGATACAAAGTTGTAAGGAAGCTACAGTTTTGCATGCCAACAATGGTCTTTGATCTACCTTTCTTACATACGAGGTTTCGTTGAATTAGCTTAATTGACCTTATTTAGTAAATTCGAAATGTGCACCTGATTTAATTGAAATTGGTAGTGAAAATACTACCAACATATTACATTTTCCTGTTGTAATATGCATACAAGGTTTTCTATATTTTAAAGTTTCCATGTACCAGTCCATCAACATTTTAAGGTTATAAAAGTAAAGTAAAACATAAAATTCATAATATATAGCTAATCTAGCCGCGCAAATGTGCGGGTCACCCAGCTAGTTTTACATGTTACGCTAAATCATTTCACGTCCTAGTACACTGTCAGAGGCATTCATTTGTACTCATTATATTTTTTGAGTTATGAGTAAACAAAAGTATGATGTTTCCTAGAGTGTGGCTCCACTAGTGAGGGAAGAAAAGAAAAAATCGCCAGAAAGAAAAAATAAAGAAAATGAAAAAAGAAAAAAAAGGAAGAAAAGAGAGAATAAAAGGAAGAGGGGACATACTGCTATCCTTTATACACACTTGTGCTTCAGCGCACAATGAATTACATATAGAGAGTTTTCATACTAGTTCATTACATATAGAGAGTTTTCATGACCATACTAGTGGGATTTTCACATTATAGAACTCGGCGTGCATATTCCCATGATGAGCTTCCTCAAATGCTCTAGGTGTTCACGAGCAAGTAAGTTGGATTCACACCCACTAGTTCATTTGAAAGCTTTCATACACTTATAGCTCTAGTGCATCCGTTGCGTGGCAATCCCTACTCCCCGCACCAATATCAATTGTAAGGCCTCTCCATTGCCTAACGGTCCACTGCATTAGTGTGAGATTTTCTTAGCTTCTTACTTCCTTTAAAACCTCCATCATCATTCTATTTTCCATTTAAGTGTGAGATTCAATGCTTGTGACTTGGAACCGAGCGAAGTGTTGAGTAGTTGAAAAGCGAGAGACATGGATTCGGTTACTTGACCGACACTCTGGGTTGTTTTATTATAATGTTTTTAGATATGATAAAGCCTTGATCATTTGGAACCATGAATTTGATACGTACGAGTAATGATTGGTATTACATGAAGACATTGAACCATGAAAAGCAAGAGTTATTTTGTTTGCACATTTTGATGTTACTTGCTTGTTATTAATTATAAACTATTGCCTTAAATCACTTTTATCCTGAGTTCATAAGACTTACATCGTTAGATAAAGAACATCCTAGGTAGCATTCTATATCTTTTTTTTTGCAATCTTTTCCGCCGCCGCAAGTTTCGATTCTGTGGAGATCCAACCTGGAGGTTTGTTTCAGGACCCTGTCGGAGGGGGAATCCATCACCAAAGCCATCTTCATCGACCTTGCTGCCACCATGACCATGTGTGAGTAGTATTCTTAGGACCTTAGGATCCATAGCAGTAGCTAGATGACATCCTCTCTCCCTCATGATTCAATACAAAGTCCCCGTGAGCTGCCTCACATGATCGGGATCAATAGATGTAATCGGTTGTTGTGTTTGTTGGGATATGATGAATTATCACTTTATGATCAGATTGTTCACTGAATTATATTGAATCCTATGAAGTTTCTTTTCTGCATAATAAGTAGACACGTATGCTTTCCAGTCTATTTATCATCACTGACCAAGATTGATAGGTAGTTCTTCACAGGGAGTTGTGCATGGTAGTCGGTTCAACCTTCCAGCGATCTATCCCAGTGACTAGAAGGGGAACGAATACGTATTGTATTGTTGCTACTAAGGATAAAACACTGATTCTTTATAAAAATTAGATGATAGTTTTACTGTCTACATTATGTCACCATGCTTATTGCAATGCCAGTTTGTCATAAATTTAATACTTCAAGATGCATGCTGGATAGCGGTCTTGGGGTCAAGAGTATTAGTTGTAGATGCAGTTGGATAACGGTCTACCATATCACGGATGTAATGCCTATGCAAGATTATGCCATGAATGATCATAATCATAAATATAAATATTGCAATTTAATCCCTGCCCGACTGTAATTTGTTCCCCACACCACACTTATCTACTTGGAGAGATGCCACTAGTTAACCTATGGCCCCGGGGTCTATTTTCCATTACCGAAAACATCAACAAACATACTTTTCTATGTTGTACCGTTTATTTATTTTATGTATCTATAAATTCCTATCATACCGTGAAATTTACCTTTGTAACTAGCAGGACAAGAAGCTTGACAACCTTCTTGAAATGTTGGGGGCAAGAGTACTTTTTGTGCATGTACCTGTGACTTTGTTTGCCGGAAGAAGTCCTTGTTTGATAAACCTTCGTTCTCAATTGAGGCAAATGTTTATTGCTAGGTTACTTCGCCCTTACACTTGGGGGTTATCCAACCACTATTACGAGAGAGCAAGCATAGAGTGGTGGCGATGCTCGTTAGCTTTGGGAAAGGACGGTTCTGGCGATAGGGAGCACTCCTGGATTAATGGGTGGGTCAAGGGTGTGCACAACGACGCGGCGAATTAAACAGAGGGGAATTGAGGGGCGTAGTCTCACATGCGGTGCTAAAATTCATCACCGGAATTGCTCGAGTGGCGGAGGCGCAAGCTCAAATCCGGGGAGCCTAGCGGCTATGGGTGGTGCGCCTGCTGGGATTGAATTGAGTGTGTCTGGCGCCGCTTATAGCAGGGCGTAGGGGCTTCGGGCGTGTGGTGTGGGTGACGTGGGGGTGTTGGTCGTCGCGGGGATCAGGGAGGCGGATCGTGGGCGCGAGGTGGGAGATGACCTGACTAGCAGGGTCCACCCGGTAGCGAGAGATGGGGGAGGGGCGGGAGAGAGCGGGGGCTGACTGGGCCGCACTAGGTCATGGCCTGGCCTTTTTTGTTCTCCACTTTTCTTTTCTGTTTGGGTTTTATATTTTGGATTTCAGTTTGTTTTCAAAATCAAACTTGTTCTAAATTCCACTAGGAATAATTCACAAAGGTCCAACCTAACATTTAGGACTTATGGAAAATTATTTATTGCCAAATAAAATACTTAATCCTTCTTTAAATAATTCCCTTTTTTATTTTTGAATTGATTCAAAAATCAATCCACTTTAATTCCTCTGGGAAAAAATAGAGGCCCAATATAATATTTGGGACTTAATAAAAAATACTTTTATGCCCAATGTAAATATTTAATTTGTCACCCTATTTTGGAATATCAGTTTATTCCCTAAATCCTTTTCGGGTTGAATTTGCTTCCCAAATAACTTTAGGGGTTCAAATAAATATTAGGGGTTTATGTATATTATTTCCACCCCAAAATATTTAACAAAAGGTCCCAATAATTATGTTGGCTCATTTTCTGATTTTATAAATAGTCCCTAAATGACAACTTAGTGTTCTAAATAATTCCAAAAAAATTTATTTTAGCCACATCTTCAAACAAATAAAATAACTCCTATTCAGTTTCTAGCTAATATCAAACGATCACAATGAATTTTGAAAAAATTTCATTCCCTGTGATTTTTTTTAACATTCCAGATTTGAGAAAATATGGGATGTGACAACAGACCGCCTTGGCATCCTTGGGTGGCCACGTGACGAGGTTTGCATGCTTTGCCTGACCGGTTACGAATCTAATGAGCTCCCTACACTTGAATGCATATTCTCGCATGGGGTTTGGGGTATTGTCTCAAGCTGGCTTTCCATCTCCTGTGGGAGGCGGCATATTTTTTTCTTCGTCAGGAGGATTGATAGAACAACTATATTGGTAGCCAATATCTATGTGTTGTGCAATGTTTTAACAGAGTGTAATAGGCGCATCTTCAACTACGCTTCTCTGACATTGCATACCTTGTCATGGAGGACATTAGCCAAGTTCGGCTGACCTTTACTTCAAGCATGTAGTTACAATGGTTCCAATCTCTTGGTTTCTCTTTTCTTCATGCAAATAACTCTTGTACTCTTTTTATTTTTCTACCTTAATGAAATGTGAAATTCTCCTGGCTTTCATGTAAAAAAAGGTAACATCATAGCAAATTGTTATGATCTTATGTGAGACAAATACCTAGTAATTTGAGTAGTACATCACCAACATGCATAGTGGTAACATTACCATCATGGACTAGTAAGAATATTAGCACACCGCTCCCCGCAAAAAAGAAAAGAAAAGAACATCACCATACCCATATTGTAGTTGACGTACCCGACATACATCCTAAAAAAAGGAACTTGACAGCACACAACAAATTAAGTGTACTCTCTGTGAGAATCTATCATGAAGCTTATTTTATGTCCATGGGATCAATATATCTCTAATCCTAGTTGGGGAGTTGGTAGGTGGTATCGTCGCTTCATACCACCCCCTCGTTCCGTTAATTAAGGCGTTTTTTCTCCAATTTTTCATTAAGTAAGGCGCAAGGTGGGATTCACGGCCTGTTTCCAATCTGAACTTACCAAAATGCTCCTCCTTCCACGCCTCCTTCTCTATTGTAACATATGAATTAACTGCAATATCTTAATTGTCTTTTCATGGGTTTGGCCATAATTAGAAAAAAAACGAGCATTATGCATGGATTAGTTCGATTAGGCGTAACATGAGGGCTACGACATGCATGACCTGCAAGCAGGAAACGAGAAACCAATCTGTTTTGGATCTGATTTTAGGGATACTACAGGAACCTATTTTAGGCAATTGGCAATCATCAGGTAAATCTTATGGCAAGTGGTAATCGTATAAACCACTTTTCAAAAAATCTTCCGATTCAAGCGATTAATCTTCCGATTTATCGCTAATCAGGGGGTAACCGATAAGATTATGCCTTCTCTTCACCGTTTATCTTTTGGACCGATTTATCGCTCTGACAAGCGATTTATCGGGAAACTAACGATAAATCAGACCTATTCGTAGCACTACGTTTGCAAAAACTGTGTTTATTTATGTTTTGTGGCCTTGCTACGCAATATGTACTGTTGTTCTATTTTGTTTGTTATTATACGAGGATTCAAAGGCTAGGAATCAAAGTAACACTTCTGTCCAATATAGTTTTGGTGTGGAATATAGCGTATTTTAGTGTTGGGGACCTGATATTTGCAAAAAATATCCGATTAATAGTTGACCGATAAAATCGATTAATCGGCCAATTTCCGATTAATCTCTAATCCCTAGCTGGCCGAGACGATAACGATAAGCGATATCCTCAACATTGGTATAAACAATATATGGCAATTGGCATTGTGCAGCTAATCTTTTTGCCAAAGCTCTTGCACGACACGATTTGGCAACAATCACCATTATCGACCACAAAAGCAGACCGCATCACTGCCTTTGTAGGATGTGCCTGCACTCCAACATCACGAGGCACCACACCTCGCACTGGAGGAGAGGGCCTGAGGAGCCATGCCGCGGCTCGCTGGGTATTCAGGAATAAGGTCGATGTGTCTACCTGCCGCCGTTTGGACCCCGTCGACGTGGCCAGTCCATCGCAGCAGACCAAGGTAGTCACCGGAAGGAACCCATCATCCACGTCGTCGCCAGATCATTGGCACACCGGGATCTGGCGTCGTCCGCTTCCCATCCTCGCCAAACTGAGAGCCATCTGTGGTGCACCATCGTCTCAGGTACTCCCGCGCTGCATGGAAGCCTCACCGCCGAACACTTCTTCGAGGAACCACGCCAGCAGCGGTGCCACGAGAATGACGCCGTCAGCAGCTCCTTCCGAGGGACTCGGTCGGGAGAAGTCATTATCACCTGGCATCGCGATAGTGGAGGATGTTTTTGGACGGGCACTTGGCCCTTTAATTTGGTAGAGTGCTTGTGGAACTTTGTGAGAACATGAGTATTACGAGTATACCAATTTTGTAGGTAATCTTTTTCCAACAGTCTAACAGTCTCTAAAGACCATTAGGAACCTTAATGTCTAGAATGAAAATTGCCAAATCAATATCTTACCTATTTTGATATTCTTTGAGAAACATCGTTAAAGAATACAAGATATACTTATTGTTAGTTCTTCGTCGACACATATTGTTCTTAATGGACCTTAGTTGTTAACAATATGTGGTACTATAGGATCAATGGAAAGAAGGTTCGGTTGTCCACTTGATGCTACTAATGTTGGCTTTACCAAAGTATCTTTTCTGCATGATATCTTCTTAATTATGGATCCCATCATTTTGAGAAAGTCAGTATCTGAGAGCAAGCCGGCAACTTAGCCAACGGTGTAGGACGATCCAGTGCTTTTGGAGTCAAATTATTGGGTTGCTACTGTATATTCCTAATTCATTCGTAAACAAATGTGAGGAGTGGGAGAGAATCTGCATTTATAAAATTTACTTAGGTTGAGGTTCGGTTTTCAAGATCCTATTGTTATTTTTATTCTTTTTTGTTGTAATAATTTACTAATTATAATATTTTTTATTTCTTCTAGATATAATGTACTATTTTTTTAGGTATATAATCTACTATTTTTGGATTCATGGGAACAAGATGGAAGAGCTAACACTCATTGTTTTACACCAGTACAATTGCCCTTGAGAGGTGGAGCACTTGGAAAGTGGGTGCATAAAAGAGCAGATCAAGTGGATTGAGGCCCTCGTGGCTATGTTAGATGTTGGAACAATAATGATATGGAAATGAATGGAGTGACCTTAAAGGAGAAACTACAATATTTTTCTAAAAAAATTCACCAATTGCTGATGAAAATGTTATAATGTGGATGTTGTAAGTCCACGATATGAAGTCTGTGTATGAGTCAAGTACTATTGGTGGATGGATCTTCTTATGTAGGCGACCCTGAAATGGAGAATTCAGGCATGTCTCGGTTTACTTTCGTCATCACCTAATCTCCAAAAATGTTTGGTGACGGAAGCCCATCAAATTTTGTACTAATCTTACTATGTGCGGAGATAATTGTTGTTACTCTCAAAAGTTTCATTGAATTTATCTATGTTATTATTCCTTAGTTTTATTCATTTTATTACATTGTTTCTCTTTAATGTTTAGGTTCTAGGATATACTGTAGCCGGCGAATGTTAACACCGAGCAAAAATTAAGCTCTATCAAATTAAACTTTGAGTCTTGAGAGGGAGAGGGGGGGAAGTCTGTGTGTCTGCGCGCGCGCGCGTGTGTGTGTGTGTGTGTGAGAGAGAGGTAGAGAGAGTGCGGGAGTGAGAGACAGGCATCAATTGAGGTGCAATAGGAAAAGTAAATTAAAAGGTCCGTGGCAATCGCACGGGCTTCTACTAGTACTACTAAGTTTTCTAATTAAAAAGAATCAGTCGATGTACTAAGCAAAGGAAACTCGCAAAATTGCTTGAATGTGTTAGTCCAGCACTAGCAACACCAGATGGCCAGTTTTATTTATATCTGAATGTTTCATGATTATTTGAAAAGTGTCAACAAATTCTCACATTGATGAGAATATGCCCAACTACAAGAAATGTGAAAGACATTTGAGAAGATCCTCAACCAAGCCATGGGTGCATGCCTTTTAAAGGCCACCACCCCCGTGCACCTGATAACTCGCGACGGCGCCCGAAAATGTCGCCTCCAGCACCTTCCCACCTCACCGGCGCTGTCGCGACGGCGGAGCCATTCCGCTTCTACGTGGGCTACGACTCCCGCGAGGACATCGCATACCGCGTCTGCCGGCGCTCACTGCTGCGGCGCTCCTCCGTGCCGCTGGAGGTCATCCCGATCGTCCAGCAGGAGCTCCGCGAGGCTGGGTTGTACTGGCGGGAGCGCGGACCAACGGAGAGCACAGAGTTCTCCTTCACCCGCTTCCTGACGCCGCACCTCGCCGGCTACCGCGGGTGGGCGCTCTTCGTGGACTGCGACTTCCTCTTCGTCACGGACGTGGCGGAGCGGGCGCGCATGGCCGACCCTCGCTACGCCGTGCTGTGCGTGCACCACGACTACACGCCCAAGGAGGCCACCAAGATGGACGGCGCCGTGCAGACGGCGTACCACCGCAAGAACTGGTCCTCCATGCTGCTCTTCAACTGCGGCCACCCCAAGAACCGCGTCGCGCTCACGCCGGAGGCCGTGAGCGCCCAGAGCGGAGCGCAGCTCCACCGCTTCGCCTGGCTCGACGACGCCGACGTCGGCGAGGTGCCATTCTCGTGGAACTTCCTCGTGGGGCACAACCGAGTCGACCCGGCGGACGTGGCCGGGACCACGCCGCGCGCCATACACTACACGTCCGGCGGGCCGTGGTTGGAGCGGTACAAGGACTGCGAGTTCGCCGACCACTGGGTCCAGGAGCGCGACGCGTACGAGTCCGAAGAGAAAGAAGACGAGGTGGAAGGCACAGGAGTGCCATCATCGTCTGCGGTTGCAGTGGACGCATGATGCACCACGTGTTCTGTTCGTCTTTGTTGTTTTCCATATTGACATGCGATCATGTCCCTGCGTACGCCGTTGTCAACTTAGTTCCTACTATGACTGTGACGACACTATCATGTAAAAATAAGGCCCTAGAAGGCGTTCCTTGAGGGCCAAAGTGCAGTATCGAATATAATCACTAATAGAAAATGGGCCTTTAGTCCCGGTTCGCAAAGGCCTTTAGTCTCGGCTGTGCAACCGGAACTAAATATGCGCGACTAAAGACTCCCCCCCTTTAGTCGCGCCTCTTACGAACCGCGACTAAAGGCTTTAGTCCCGGTTCTCGTGGCTAACCGGGACTAAAGGCCCGTCCACGTGGCCGCCAGGGGTCCGTCGGGGCGGAGGACCTTTAGTCCCGGTTCTCGTGGCTAACCGGGACTAAAGGCCTCCTCCGCAGGTTTAGGGTTTTAGCCCCCCTAAACCTGGTTTTTTTTTAATTTGTAGTGTTTTATTTCTTTTATATTTTATTTTGTGTTTTATTTTAATTTTGATGAAGTTTCAGTACACATATTCTACGCTACTATATACATGCATATGAAATTTCAAACAAGAAGAATTCAAGAGGAATATATAATATATATTCAATCTCGGGTGACCATATACAACTTCGAACAAGTTTCCATACACAATTAGGATGGATGACCATATACAACTTCGAACAAGTTTCAATCTCGGGTATGCATATAAATTTCTTCGTCCTCGGTATAGTGTTCTCCTTTAGGATTGATGACTTCCCTCATGAAAAATCCTGCTAATTCATCTTGAATTGGTCGGAAGCGAGCTTCTGGACTAAGCCTCCTCCGCAAGTTATCCGTCGCCTTCCGCACGCTATCCGATGCCTTCCGCTCAGAGGTGTGTCTCCGGATGTTCTCACAAACATAGTATCCACATAGATTGGTCCCCGGTGGCTGCTTATCCACATTAACTAACCTTCTAAAATCTAGCTCATGTTTGAATTCACCGACAATTTCTTCTGAGAACCGTCTCCAAACCCTACAGGGCAAAGAAAATTAAATGAACAAGGGAGTTATTAGTTACTTGATATTAGGAAATGAACGAAAGAGACCGATCGATATAGAGCTCAAATGATTGAAAATAATTACTTTTGCAGCATTTTTCTCATGTCGGCCCAACGCTTTGGATCCGAATCCATAGAGTCCATGATTAGAACTCTGGAGGTGTGAAGTTCAATATTTAGCAGAATCCAGTGGAACCTGCGGACACGTTACATGCACAGTCATGCATAACTCATCGATTAGACATACCATGCATGGAGTAAACAAAAGAGAATGGGCACAAGAGAGAAACACTCACCCAAAATGGTAAGGAAATAGAATATGACTTTTGAGTTGATGCTTTCTAAGAAACTTGTACAAGTCTTTCTCCACGTCTTCGGGGTGATTTTGTAACACATGTCCATTAACGATATGTGGGTCAATGAACCCAACATCATGGATGTTTCTTATTTTGCATTCCCAAATCTTCAATCTGCATAATAGCGTACGCAACAATATAGTTAGGACAATATATATATATATATATATATATATATATATATATATATATATATATATATATATATATATAGTGCAGGCAATGAAGAACGAGATGAGGTAGAAATAAATCACTTACAGAACGTAGCAACTCAGCATAGATTTGTCGAGGTCGCGCAGATTGAACAGCTGGAACAATTCACTCATATGAACTTGTACAGAGTACCGTTTGGTGTGATGCTCCTCTGTAACATCCGCATAAACATATTCTTTGTCGGCCCATGTTATGAATTGCTTGTACCAACGTAGCAGATTTCGCATTTGTGGTGGTAGACTCTTTTCCCGCGCAGGCTCGACGAGAGGCCCATTCCGCACATATTGTAATGCTATCTCACATACTGGCGCATCCTCAAGGCCTAAGAAGGCACGAAGAGTCAAACCCATCTCGGACGCTTGTTTCATGGCACTCGCTACAGTCAATCCAAGTGCTGCCGCAGCTGCTATGATCTCGGGGTCCTCTTCCGGACCGGCTTTCACTATGAGCGGGGGGATCGATTGTTTATTCTGCATCCCGAGCTGGTCAACTTGTTTCCCGCTTTTTTTACTTTCTTCTTTCTCCTCCTTCAATATTTTTGCTTGCCTACGAAGTTCATGTCCATAGTCGTCAGGCATATTCAGCTCGGCTTGGGACGGTGTCGTCAAAAAATCCTTAGCCCACTTCTTTTGCTTCTCAGTGAATACTTGCTTGGGCTCAGGCTCTTTTATCGCCTTCATATCCGCCTTCCATTTCTCATAATGAGCAGACGCGGCCAATTTGGTTTCAGCTTCACTAAGTTCCCAAGGCCTTGGGAGGAGAGGCTTCAGTGATGGCTCCGGTACCCTTGTGGTCTTAGGTACATAAGGGTCCGGGTTAATAGTCCAGGAGCGGGTTTCCTTGCTGTCCGCCTGCTTCTGCTTCTTCGCCGGAGGTGGATTGGGGGGCGTCGTACCCGCCGGAGGAGGATTGGGGGGCGTCGTACCCGCCGGAGGTTGTGGATCGGGGGACGGCGTCGAATGGCGTGAAGGAGGTGTAGGTGAACCACCACGACCACCACCACCGCCACCACCACCACCACCACCACCACCACCATCGGAGGGGGGTGGACTTGTTAGCCTTGGCGCCTCGCCTGGAAACACTATGTACTTCTTTTTCCATAGAATGATCTGGCGCTTGACATCTCCAAGTCTTCTCTCCCCTTCGGGTGTAGCTTTGTCAATCTCCAGGTCCTCAAACCCTTGGACTATGTCTTCCACCGTGACACGAGCATAGCCATATGCAATGGGGTTGTTGTGGTGGAGTGCTCCAGGTGTACAGGGTAAAGCACTGCCGCTAGCTACCTTCGTGGAAACGTTCCCCACGGGATAATGCAGATCACATTCTTTCATCTCCTTTACATCATCCACGGGGTAGTGAGGCTCCGGTGCACGAATCTCGATCATCGGTGCACTAGCACCAGGCGGGGCATCCGTGGAAGCCACGCTGCTTCTCCGCTGCTGGCTTCCGCGATCCGCTTCATGATCTTCATGCGGCCCTGCAGCCGATTTTTCTTTTACTAGTTCATGCACGGTCTGCTTCAACTCATGGAGTTCCGATGCAAACTTCGCCATAAGATCTGCATCCCGGTCCGTCTTTCTCTTACGGCTTCTGTAACAGTACGGGTCATTGTCCTGGGAAAACCCTACTTTCCACGGAACTTTGCCTTTGCCTCGTACACGTCCTCCGTGTTCATCATTCCCGAGGGCTGTTGTCAGTGCGTCTTTCTCTCTGTTGAACTTGATCAAGCCCTCTTGAGCTTGGGTCATTGCGTCAATAAGGGCTTGGGTGGGAGCAAACTTTTTCTTCCGGTGAACACACACCCCTGTCTCCGGGTCTAGCGATCCCCCATGCCCGTACCACCAGCTTTTGGCCCTTGGGTCCCATCCCTCTGTACCTAGAGGGATTCCTCGCACCCTCAGGTCCTCCTCCATCTTCTGCCACTTAGGCTCCGAAAGGCGGTATCCTCCTGGCCCCATAATATGATGGAACTTTTTCTTACTCGCATTATCCTTATTTTTTTCGATATTTCCTTGAAATGCTCCGATTGCTTTTGCCTCACAAATTCTGGCCAATCATCTTTCAGTTTCTCATGTTGTCCATTGAAATCCGGAGTCTTGCCCTTGTTGACATAGTCACGGGTTAAATTTTTCTTGAAGTTCCGGAATGCTTCGCCCATCTTCTGAAGAGCGAACTCTTTAACTAGCCTCCTCCTCTCACGTCCACCCGGAACCTCGTTACCGAATTCATCGACTTTGTTGTATTCCGGAGGTAGAATGAAATGTTCCATAAGCTTTCTCCAGCAATCCTTTTTCGTTCTCTTGTCGACAAAACTGAAACCAAGACGTGCCTTCTTTGGCTCCTTCCATTCCTGGACGGTGATCGGGACGTTGTCTCTAACAACGACTCCGCATTGGTTGATAAACTTTGAGGTGTGCTGTAGGGGCTTGCCGGTTTCACTGACAAACTCAATGGCATATGTTTCTCCTGTTTTCATCGCCTTGGATTTGCCACGCTTTGTCGTACTCGATCCGGCCAAGGGCTAAAAAAAGAAAGAGAGTCGCGCGCGTTAATACATATGTATTCACATTTCAGTAAGTTTGTATCACGAGAGGCTCAATGTATATATATACCTCGCCGGAGGTGGTTGCTACTTGCAATTCGAGATCGTCGTTTGTTGACGGTTGACCTCCGTCGACAATGTCCGTTCCTTCACCTTCTTGATCACCGACAATGTCTGTTCCACCGTCAACGTTCAGAAAAGAAGAGACTACATCCTCTTCTTGCTCATATTCTGAGCCCGACACATAAGGAATCTCGTTGTTGATGATGCCCATTAAATAACGTTCAGCCTCCGGATCCCTAAGCGGCTCGGCTCTATCGTCCGCCATATGTCACTCCTGCATGTAGTAAAAATTCTTTAAGTATAAAGAAATTAAAAAATAAGATTAAGGGGACATAGAGGAGGAGGAATTAAAAAATAAGATTATTGAGCACTAATTTGCATAGAAGTTTTTGTTTAGCACTGCCAAGTATTTTGTTTTTCCTTTTCTTTTTTCTTTTCTTTTTCCTTTTCTTATTTTGTTTTTCCTTTTGTTTTTCCTTTTCTTTTTTCTTTTCTTCTTCCTTTTCTTTTTCCTTTTCTTTTTTCCTTTTCTTCTTCCTTTTCTTCTTCCTTTTCTTTTTCCTTTTCTTCTTCCTTTTCTTCTTCCTTCTTCCTTTTCTTCTTCCTTTTCTTCTTCCTTTTCTTTTTCCTTTTCTTATTCTGTTTTTCCTTTTCTTATTTTCTTTTTCCTTTTCTTATTCTGTTTTTCCTTTTCTTTTTCCTTTTCTTATTTTCTTTTTCCTTTTCTGTTTTCTTTTCTTCTTCCTTTTCTTTTTCCTTTTCTTCTTCCTTTTCTTCTTCCTTTTCTTCCTTTTCTTCTTCCTTTTCTTCTTCCTTTTCTTCTTCCTTTTCTTATTTTCTTTTTCCTTTTCTTATTCTATTTTTCCTTTTCTTATTTTCTTTTTCCTTTTCTTATTTTCTTTTTCCTTTTCTTATTTTGTTTTTCCTTTTCTTTTTCCTTTTCTTATTTTCTTTTTCCTTTTCTTATTCTGTTTTTCCTTTTCTTATTTTCTTTTTCCTTTTCTTATTTTCTTTTCCCTTTTCTTATTTTCTTTTCTTTTTCCTTTTCTTCTTCCGTTTGTTCTTCCTTTTCTTTGTTTGAGGAGGACGGCGGCGGGCGGGCGGCGGGAGGCAGGCGGCGGCAGGGGCAGGGGCAGCGGCGGGAGGCAGGCAGCGGCGGCGGCGGCAGGGGCAGGGGCGGGCGTTGGCGACGGCGAGGAGCAGCTGGCGGCGACGGGGCAGGGCGTCGGAGCTCACTGGGGCAGGGCGAGGTCGGGGAGGCGTTGACGACGGCGAGGTCGGGGAGGCGTTGGCGACGGCGAGGAGGAGCGGGCGGTGACAGGGCAGGGCGCGGCAACGGCGACAGCGACGAGGAGCAGCCTGGCGGCGTCGAAGCGTCGGGGGAGAATGTGGAAAAATCCTAAGTGCCACACTTATGTAGGAAAAGCTTTAGTCCCGGTTGGGGAGGCGGACCGCGACTAAAGGTACCCTTTAGTCCCGGTTGGGGACACCAACCGCGACTAAAGGGTACCTTTAGTCGCGGTTGGTCTCCCCAGCCGGGACTAAAGGGTATTTCGCGCCGCTTTCGTTCCCGCGCGGAAAGGGCCTTTAGTCGCGGTTCGTGTCACGAACCACGACTAAAGGTCCTTTTTCATATACTTTTCAGAAAATAAAACTAATTCATTTTAAAATCTTAAAAATACAATTATATATCAAAAAAATCAGAAAAATAAAACTAATTCATTTTAAAACTTAAAAATACAAATAATATATCAAAAAATTCAGAAAAATAAAACTAATTCATTTTAAAATCTTAAAAATACAAATAATATATCAAAAAATTCAGAAAAATAAAACTAATTCATTTTAAAATCTTAAAAATACAATTATATATCAAAAAATCAGAAAAATAAAACTAATTCATTTTAAAATCTTAAAAATACAATTATATATCAAAAAATCAGAAAAATAAAACTAATTCATTAATATATCAAAAAAATCAGAAAAATAAAACTAATTCATTTTAAAATCTTGAAAATACAAATCATATATCAAAAAAATCAGTTCATCGATCCCTTGAAGGTGTGACAAAAGGTTTGATACATCATTCAGTTCATCGACCAAATACAAATCATCCGGATTCGCCATCGTACGTTTTAATTCACATGATCCATTCAACAAAGTTTGGTACAATAAATTATTACACATCAATTCTTCCCTTGTGTCCCTGCTTGCTTACGATTGTGCCGTATCCATGGAGCATCCTCATCATTTAACTTAATGCTTGGGTCAGTGTTCACTTTGAAGGGCGGAATTTCACCAAACATATTATAATCTTCTGACATGTCTATCTTGTCCTCCACTCCCACGATGTTTCTTTTCCCTGAAAGAACAATGTGGCGCTTTGGATCATCGCATGATGTACTGATCGTTTTCTTATCTTTCCGTTTCCTCGGTTTGCTACTCATGTCCTTCAAATAAAAAACCTGAGCGACATCTTTGGCAAGGACGAATGGTTCGTCAAGGTAACCAAGATTGTTGAAATCCACCATTGTCATTCCGTATTGCTCGTCCACCTTTACCCCACCTCCTGTTAGCTTGAACCATTTGCACCGGAACAAAGGGACCTTAAAGGAGGGTCCATAGTCAAGTTCCCATATCTCCTCTATGTAACCATAATATGTGACCTTTTGCCCATTCTCGGTTGCTGCATCAAAGCGGACACCACTGTTTTGGTTGGTGCTCTTTTTATCTTGGGCGATGGTGTAAAATGTATTCCCATTTATCTCGTACCCTTGGAAAATCGTTATAGTCGAAGATGGTTTCTTGGCCAACATGTACAGCTGATCTCCAACATCATTGTCATTCATTAAATGTTTTCGCAACCAACTGCCGAAAGTCTCCATGTGGGCCTTTCTAATCCAGGATTCAGGCTTCCCCGGGTTGTCCGAGCGTAAAATATTCTTGTGTTGCTCGAAGTACGGAGCCACCAAGCTGGAATTTTGCAGAACTGTGTGGTGTGCTTCAGTCATAGAATGACCGTCCATACATATCGTTGATTTCCTTCCGATCGTGCCTTTTCCACTTAGTCTCCCCTCGTGCCGCGATTGAGGAATACCAATCGGCTTAAGGTCAGGAACATAGTCAATACAGAACTCAATTACCTCCTCATTTCCATAGCCCTTGACGATGCTTCCTTCTGGCCTAGCACGGTTACGAACATATTTCTTTAATACTCCCATGAACCTCTCAAAGGGGAACATATTGTGTAGAAATACAGGACCGAGAATGGAAATCTCTTCGACTAGGTGGAGCAGGAGGTGCGTCATAATATCGAAGAAGGATGGTGGGAACACCAACTCGAAACTGACAAGGCATTGGACCACATCGTTCTGTAACCGTGGTAGATCTTCTGGATTGATTACCTTCTGAGAGATTGCATTGAGGAATGCACATAGCTTCACAATGGCTACTCGAACATTTTCCGGTAGGAGCCCCCTCAAAGCAATCGGAAGCAATTGCGTCATAATCACGTGGCAGTCGTGAGACTTCAGGTTTTGGAACTTTTTCTCCGCCATGTTTATTATTCCCTTTATATTCGACGAGAAGCCAGACGGGACCTTCATACTGCTCAGGCATTCAAAAAAAATGACCTTCTCTTCTTTGGTAAGAGCGTAGCTGGCACGACCTTGAAACCATTCCGGATGCCGGTCATCTGGGTCTTTCAAAAGTTGCTGGTCCTGCCGTGCTTCCTTTGTATCATTTGTCTTCCCATACACGCCCAAGAAGCTTAGCAGGTTCACGCAAATATTCTTCGTAACATGCATCACGTCGATTGCAGAGCGGACATCTAGGACTTTCCAATATTCTAGCTCCCAAAATATAGATTTCTTCTTCCACATGGGTGCGTGCCCGTCAACTCCCCGCGGAACTGATTGTCCGCCAGGACCCTTTCCAAAGATGACTTTCAAATCCTTGACCATATCAAATATCTCAGCACCAGTACGTTCCGCAGGCTTCGGCCGGTGATCTGCCTTGCCGTTGAAATGCTTGCCTTTCTTTCTTACGTTATGATTTCGGGGAAGAAATCGACGATGACCCAGGTACACGTTCTTCTTACAATTAACCAAACGTACACTTTCAGTCTCATGTAAGCAGTGCGTGCATGCATTGTATCCCTTATTTGTCTGTCCCGAAAGGTTACTGAGAGCAGGCCAATCGTTGATGGTTACAAAAAGCAACGCTCGTAGGTCAAATTCCTCTCCTTTGTGCTCATCCCAGACACGTACACCAGGTCTGGCCCACAACTGTAAAAGTTCATCAACTAATGGCCTTAGGTACACATCGATGTCGTTCCCGGGTTGCTTTGGACCTTGGATGAGCACTGGCATCATAATGAACTTCCGCTTCATGCACAACCAAGGAGGAAGGTTGTAGATGCATAGAGTCACGGGCCAGGTGCTATGGCTGGAGCTCTGCTCGCCAAAAGGATTCATGCCATCAGTACTTAGACCAAATCTTATGTTCCTTGCGTCAGCTGCAAAATCTTTGAACACTCTGTCGATCTTTCTCCATTGCGTTCCATCAGCGGTGTGTCTCAACTCCCCGTCGGACTTACGGTCCTCTTTGTGCCATCGCAACGACTTGGCATGCTTTTTGTTCCTGAACAGACGTTTCAACCGTGGTATTATAGGAGCATACCACATCACCTTGGCGGGAACCCTCTTCCTGGGTTTCTCGCCCTCAACATCGTCACCAGGGTCATCGCCTCTGATCTTATAACGCAATGCAGTGCATACAGGGCATTCATTCAAATTCTCGTATTCACCGCGGTAGAGGATGCAGTCGTTAATGCATGCATGTATCTTCAGAACCTCTAAACCTAGAGGGCAGACAACCTTCTTTGCTTCGTACGTACTGGCGGGCAACTCGTTATTCTTCGGAAACATATTCTTCAACATTTTCAGCAAATTTTCAAATGATGAGTCACCTACACCTTCCTGTGCCTTCCATTTTAGCAAATCCAGTGTGCAGCCCAGCTTTTTCAGACTATTATCGCATCCTGGATACAACGACTTTTTGTGATCCTCTAACATGCGATCCAAATTCTCCCTATCCTTGTCAGTTTCGCAGCGTCTCCGTGCATCAGCAATGGTCCGACCAAGATCATCAGCGGGCTCATCATGTGCCTCTTCTTCACCTTCACCTAACCCTTCCCCACCTTCAGCATCATCCTCCATGAAAGTATCACCGAAATGATCATGATAGTTGTCATCGATATCATCCCCTTCTTCATCTTCTTCCATTCTAACCCCTCTTTCTCCATGCTTGGTCCAACAATTATAGCTTCGCATGAAACCGTGCCGAAGCAGGTGCATGTGAACGTCTCTTGAGGAGGAGTAACCCTTCTGATTCTTACAGACAGCACATGGATAGATAATAAAACCTTGCTGCTTGTTCGCATTTGCCACTACGAGGAAATCTTTCAAACCCGTAGTGAACTCACCGGAGAGTCGGGGACCATACATCCATTGCCGATTCATCTGCATTATTATTATATAAAGTATATAATTAACCATCATGCATTTGTTAAACTAACTAGCTAGAAATAATACAAATTAAACAATGAACTACACACATGCATATTTTATCAATGACACATGAAAGGTTCAAGTTGCTAACCGCGATCGCGGAGGAAAAATAAATGAGAAAGCTCAAGTGTGGCTCGGACACTTCATATCATGTTTGTTTCAGTCTCTCGGGCATTTCATCGAACACCTTGTGTGCATAGGAGGAACCAAAAGGAAATCCACCACCCCCTTCTGAAAATTGTGAAGTGAGCTGAGTGAAGTGAAGTGAGCTGAGTCCTATATATAGGGATGGGCCTTTAGTCCCGGTTGGCCTGGCCAACCACGACTAGGATGGGCCTTTAGTCCCGGTTGGCCTGGCCAACCGCGACTAAAGGCCTTCGGGGACCTTTAGTCCCGGTTGGCCAGGCCAACCGGGACTAAAGCCCCTCCCGTCCGCCAGCTGTCGACCGAGCGCGCTGGGCCCAGATAGTTGGTCGCGGGTCTCCTCCCGAACTACGACTAAAGACCCCTTTTGTCGTGGTTCGATTCTTTTGGGGACTAATGGGGGCGTATGGAAGCCTCTTTTTCTACTAGTGAATATATCCTATGTTGCAGTTTTTCCCAGAAAAAATGAAATTAAGGATTATGAACACTTTAAAATACAGTTTTGTTGAAACGCATCTAGATGTGTCATAAGTATTGCACAACTAATTCCTATATATGCATTGATCTTATGCGGAGATTCGTGTGAGTTTATTTTTTTCTTTTTATGCTTAATTGAGTCATTTAGATGTGCAATAACTAGGAGTGAGCTAACGTTAAATTAACAAAGCCATCAGCCAACCAGGATTACAAGATAGCCACTTACAATAAAAAGAAAGAAAAATAAATGGCTAAAATATAGTGCTTGCACAGCTTAAAACCAAAAGGAGAAACATGCAAAAGAAAAGCTACTAAAACTGGCATGAGACCCGGTTCTAGACCAATAATGTGCAAGTTCTGGACGGTTGGTAAGTGAAGCAAAGTGCAGCATCTATTTCAGCCCAAATGTAAGTGTTGAAACAAAAACTAATATTTGTATGGAGCTTAACATCATGTTTGAAATATTATCAGATAAATACTTAGGATTACCTGCCATGGTTGGGATTGACAGGAGTGATAGTTTTCAGTGGCGACGCTAGTATCGAATTACACGTAGGGCTAAGCTAGTTTGAGTGATGCTCTCAAGTGTTTTTGTATGTTGTATAAGAAATAGTTGCAAAGGATACTGTCATTGTCGGTGTCAAAACCGGCGGATCTCGGGTAGGGGGTGTCGTGGTTCTAAGTCTGACAGTAGAATGGGGGGTAGGGATGTAGAGGCAAGATCCTAGCTATGGAGAAGCTGTACGCACGAGTTTTACGAGTTCATGCCGTTCTCGGAGGAAGTAACATCCCTATGTCTCGGAGCCCGGAGGCGGTCGACTGGATTATATGCGTGTGTGTTACAGGGGGTGCGAACCCTTGTGCATGTGGAGGGGGGTGGCTTATATAGAGTGCGCCAGGACCCCGGCCAGCCCACGTTACAAGGGATTTAAGGTACATCAAGAGGGGGGCGTTACTGGTAACGTCCGTAATAAAGTGTTATAAATGGCTATTAACTCTAGGAGTTAATGCTCGACCGTTGCTATGTAAAGTGACTTTAGGTCTTCTGTCCCTCGAGTGTTTCTTGTTACGGTCGAGTGATCTTGATTCCTCCGAGTGGAAATGTTTCTGGTCGAGTGGGTGATGGTACCCCTCGAATGCTTCTGGCTTTAGAGTGATGTCCTTGGGGAGGGTATTTAGGTTAGGCCTGTGACCCTACCCTAGGTACATGTCCTCATCATTAGCCCCCGAATGGATCAGGGTTTGAGTGGAGAAGGAGTTGAAAATACTTCCGACTCATTTTTCGCGCTTCGGGTGTGTCTTGTTTTGGATCAACGAACCGAGGTGGTGACACCAACTTCTTTTTCATTCGCCTTGATCCATTCCTGGTTTTGTCGAGTGAACTTTTGCTGGAAGAGGTCCGAGTGCTAATGTGGTGGAGATCTTCCGTCTGACAAGTTGTTCTGCTGCCCGCAGATATCGCGGGATTCGAATTTCGGGAAGCGCGCGGGGCGGAGGAGGCCGCAGTAATCGGGCTGGATATGGCAAGGCCGACTCGATTCCCGCGCCGCCTTTTTTGCCACGTATCACGCGCGCGACTGTTGCGGGATTTGACACTAGTGCAGAACCGGGCTTTAGCACCGGTTCGTAAGGGCCTTTAGGGCCGGTTCTGCAACCGGCACTAAAGAGTGGAGAATAAAGCCCCCCCCTTTACTACCGGTTCGGCACGAACCGGCGCTAAAGAGCCACCACGTGGCACGAGCCTGGCCCGGGTGCTGGTAGACCATTAGTACCGGTTGGTAGCACCAACCGGTACTAAATGTTTGGGGGGGGGTTGGTTTTAATTTTTATTTTTCCATTAATTTTGTGTTTTCCATTTAATTCTTTTTTGTTTGCTGGTATTTTACGATACTACATATTGTACACGTTATGCATATATATAAATAGATTTTCTCGTAGAACCGATCATATATATATATAATCGAATGTCTCACAACCATCATTAATTATTAACACATACACATGTATATATATACAATTTCTCCTACATGTTGCCTTGGTGCCTTCGGAGCACGATGACAAGTGGTTCATGGGGGCGGTAGCGGGTAATAGTATTCTCCTTTGGGATCTATGACCTGGTCGAGCAAAAATCCCGCTATTTCCTCTTGAAGTGCTCGTATGCGCTCTGTTGGTAGGAGCTGGTCCCGCACCTCTTTGAACTGTTAAGAAGGAGATCAATATGCATGTGTATTAGTTGTGTGACTAGATATCGACAATCATGTAAGATTTGTGAATAGTGTTCTGGCAAACGTACCCAGTCCTGTCTATCAGATCTGCTCCTTTCGGACGCCATCATGCGAATGTTCTCGCAAACGTAGTATGCACACACTTCAGTCCCCGGCGCCTGCTTCAGGGCCTTTACGAGAATAGAATTTAATCAGATAATTATTAATCAAGCATGTTAATTAATTAATGGTATTGAAACAAGAATTAAAGAGATGGTAGCTAGCTAGCTAGTACTACTTAATTACTTACCTTGGGTCGATACCAACATAGCTTTTGTCGCCATTTTCCTGGAGTCACCTTGATGTACTTTGCCCAAGCCCTGCCCGCCGGCAAAGAAAATTAATAAAGGGGTTATTAAAAATAGTTCATATCAGGAAATGACGAACTAAATAGGCCGAGATATAGTTAATAATGATTGAAATAACCTGTCGACTATCCCCTTCACGATGCTGTAGTCACTATCTTTTTTAAGTAGTGAGTCCAGTACTTCAACTTTTCCTTCGTCAACTTTAATGTCTAACAAGATCCAGTGGAAGCTGCATGCGCATACGTTTGCATGTATAAATTAAGCGGGCATGTGCATAACACTAATCAACTATAACCCTAAACCCTATACACTTATTAACATCTAGCTAGTAAGCAAAAACAGAATTTGTAGTACAAGACAGTGTGACTCACTCGAAGTTGTAAGGAAGTAGTATATCTTCATTGCTATTGAGGCGCTTCAAGAACTCTAGCATGCATTTCTCTACATCTTGTCTACACCATTCCAATTTCCATGTGTATTCATTAACGGTATTTGGGTCAATGAACCCAATGCCATAGCGTCCAGCTTTTTTCATTTCATACATCTTCATCCTGCATAATACCACAGAAAAGAATATATAGTGAGGATATATAATTACAGGTAATTAATGATCAATCAATGAGCACTAGAGCTAGCTTGAGACTTAAATTACAGAAAGAAATCACTTACAGACAATAGCAACTGACGATAGATTTGTCGAGTGCATCTTGATTGAATAACTGAAATAGTTCTGAATACTCAACGGACAGAGCTTTCTTATTGAAGTAATGCTCCTCCTTGACATTCACCATGAGGGACTCTCGATTGGAAATCTTGGTAATGTTCATGTACCAATGATGCAATTCATACATTCTCGTTGGGAGGTTCTTGACCTCGTCTGGCTCGACCAAAGGTTGGCCCCGGACATATTTCCGTTTTATTTCCTCCTCTCTAAGCGGAGACATGGGCTCGATATCGAGGAGTTGTCCAACAGTGATCTTGAGCATTTCAGCCTGCATTATATGCTCCTCGGTTATTACCACATCGCCCAGCTCGGGAACGTAAACGGTTTGCCCACAATAATATTGGGCGCGCGTACTCTCATGTGTTGTTGGCACAACAAGCGGGGGGGTCGATTGCGCCGCCTGTTCTCCCAGCTGGGGAACGGTTTTCCCGCATTTTTTGACAGCTGCTTGTTGGCTCGAGCTCGAGCTCGCTTCTTTCTGTAGTCGTGCTCGATGTGCCTTCCTGATTTGGCGCTCATAGTCTGAGTCAACAGGCTTGGGAGCTGGTGGTCTAGCCATACGAATGAAGTGGTCAATCTTTTCCTCAGGCACTTTCTCCCTCGGCGGCGTTGCCGGTTTCGGTCGAAAATGAGCGTCCACTTCGGCCCGCACTATTGCATCGTTTTGCTCCTCGGTCATGTCGTAAGGCCTCTGAGGAAGAGGAGCGAGGCTGCTTGGACCATATTTATATCGCTTGTCTCCGCCTGTACTTTCTGTACTACCTCGACTCGTACCGCTACGCACCATAGCTGCGGCGTGTCTCTTCTGCGATTGCTTAGGCGGCGGAGACGGCTGACGTGGCTTAGTTGGAGCAGGAGGAGTGGCCTGACGCTGTGCCGGACTTGAAGCAGGAGGTGTGGCCTGACACGGTGTCGGACTTGAAGCAGGAGGTGTGGCCTGACGCTGTGCCGGACTTGAAGCAGGAGGTGTGGCCTGACACGGTGTCAGACTTGAAACAGGAGGAGTGGCCTGACGCTGTGCCGGACTTGAAGCAGGAGTCTGCTCACGCGTTCGTGGACTTGGAGGAGCGGGAGTCTGCTGACACGGTGGCGGACTTCGAGGAGGAGTCGGCAGACGCGGTGTCGGTGGACTTCGAAAGATGATGCAATCCTTTCTCCATAGGATGATACGATGTATGGCCTCTCCCAGTGTGTGCTCGTCGTCACCTCCAGGAATGTCAAGATCTAGCCCCGAATATGGGTCCACCACCTCATCAACCAAGACACGAGCATAGCCCTCTGGAATCGGGGCGCAATGGAAGGTTGCTTCGGGGGTAATTGTAAAAGCAACGGCGTCCGCCACCTTCATGGATATGTTCTTCATTTTGAAGTGTAGCTCACAGTTAGTGTTCTCTATGATGTCATCCACAGGGTATGTATCCAGCAGTGCGTCGCCCGGGGCGGAACCAACGCTGCTTCTCGGCATGGATGGGACGGTGCTATCCAATGCTGGATGATCATCCGCTTGCTGCTGCCGCTGCTGAGACCCCCTTTCCTGGCTAAGTGAGTCGATCTGCTGCTGCTGCTGCTGCTGGAATTTGAGTGCCAAGTCCGCGTGCCTTGCTTCTAGGCCTTGAAGGCGTTCCGCGTCCTGCTTCCTCTGCTCCTCCTCCAGCTTCCTCTTCTTCTCCTCCTCCATCTTCTTTCTTGCACGGGTCCTGTAGTCGTCGTTCCATTCCGAAAAGCCCTCATACCAGGGAATAACGCCCTTGCCTCGTGTTCTTCCCGGGTGTTCAGGATTTCCCAGGGCGCGCGTAAGCTCGTCGTTCTCTCTGTTGGGCGTGAACACCCCCTTTCGAGCATCTTCTATTGCGTCAAGTAACTTTTGTTCTGCTCCTTTTAGACTTGCCTTCTTCGAAACCAGGCCTGTCTTCGGGTCCAACGCCCCCCCATGCGCATAGAACCAAGTTCTGCACCTGGGGGGCCAGCTCCTAGTAACCGGAGTGACCCCTGCATCCTCCATCTCTTGCTCAGACTTATCCCACTTAGGCATTGCCACCGCGTAGCCACCTGGACCCAGCCTATGGAACTGCGTCTTTTTTGCGGCATTGGCCTTGTTTTTTCTCGACCGTTCCTTAGATAATTCTGATTCCTTGAATTTCACGAAAGCGGGCCAGTGTTCTCTTTGCTTCTCCAGTGTTCCCTTGAATTCTGGAGTCTTCCTTTCTGCAGCGAGGTAGTTGGCCCATACAGTTTTCTTGTGGGTGTTGAATGCAATTGCCATCTTCTTAAGAGCAGCGTCCTTGACTTTCTGCACATCTGCATCAGTGAAATAATCTGGTAGGGTGAAATGTTCCATCAGAGATTCCCAAAGCTTTTGTTTTGCTCTGTCGTCGACCCAAGTAACATTTGGGCGTTTAGTTTTTGGCTCTTTCCATTCTTGAATGGAGATCGGGAGTTGGTCCTTCACAAGAACTCCGCACTGACGAACGAACTTGTTCGCAATGTTCTTAGGCGTGAGGGGTTCGCCACTAGCTTTGATGGAATCGATGTTGTACTTTACACCCTCCTTCAACTTTTTGCCTGGGCCGCGCTTTGTCCTGCTGTCTGTAGAAGCAGATTTGCTCGATCCGGAGGGCTGAAAGAAGAAAGATCGATTCGTTAATATATCTTCAAATAAAAAAACATGTGATGATCACTAGATGCCTGCTTATATAAATATACCTCGCCGGTAGTCTTTGTTATTTCAAGATCAACATTGTATTCGTCATCATAATCATTGTCTGTGTCATCATTATCATTATCATAGTTCATGACTTCATCAGCTCGGTCGTCGAGATCGAATATCTTATCATCACCCTCCCCGGTATTGTTCAGATATTGGGAGCCGTCATTTGCTTCATTCAGATCATCTGGCCTGCTAGGGCTGCGTATGATCTCGAACAGGGCCTCTTCTCCCTCTCTGCCGGTATTGTCCGCCATAGCTTTTATTTAACTAATACCGAAGAAATATAAAACAATTTAGTATTCAAATTACAATGCATGGATGCAATCAATAAGGAAAAACTGAATCATATAGTACATAATATGCATCGTCTCGAATAATATATAATCTCGAATACATCGTCTCGAATAATATATAATCTCGAATACATCACTGGCTAGGTAGCTAATAAAGATCGAATACTATAGAAGAATCACTAGTAGGAAATGGGGCTTTTACCCCGGTTCATAAGGGCCTTTAGTCCCAGTTCTGGAACCGGGACTAAAGGGTCGTTACTAATGCCCTAGCCCTTTAGTCCTGGTTCTTACACGAACCGGGACTAAAGGCCGTCCACGTGGCCGGTGGGGGGAGCACAGGCAGGAGGGCCTTTGGTCCCGGTTGGTGCCACCAACCGGGACCAATAGGCATCCACGCGTCAGCACCTGGCAGGAGCTGAGGTTTTTGTTTTTTTTGAAAGGGGGGAGGTTTGGGGGTTTTGGGGGGTTAATTTAGGTTGTTATTAGGTAGCTATTAGAGAGAAGTGTCCTCTCTTATATCTCCGTGCTTGGTTTACCAACGCTACGTACTGCTATGCCTAAACATGGCTTAGATTGAAGTGAAGGCAACATGTGGTGCATGTCGAAAGTAATACTAATCCGGACTTGATCAAGTTTGGATTGTACTACTTTCGACACGCACCACATGCATGTTGCCTTCACTTCAATCCAATCCATGTTCATTTCACCCGCTGATATATAATAACTCTTCATGCACGCATCATGCATCATCATATATAATAACAAGTCCTACTAATCATCATCATACAACTTCTACTCGTTATTAATAACAAGTCATACGATCATCATCCTCACAGTCATCGAACCAACCCTACTTAATTGTTCTTAGCACATGATCATCAGTATTAGGTAGGACCGAAATACCCTCTTTAAGGTAAAATAGCATAAAACAATATAGACCCTGACTCTCCATTATGGAGAATGGAGATCATCCTGTCTCCAATTCTTGCGCCTCGCTTCCTTTTGCTTCCAAGAAGCTCCTTGCGACTGTCCATACATTTTTTCCATTCTTTGATTTGCATGTCTCCACTTCTTTTAGAAATCCGGTATGGACAGTTGAGATTCGTAGGATGACCTGGTTGTATATTCAAAACATCAAGCCTACCATTCTGATACATCAAATGAGGCACACAATCCTCTGGGATTATCTGTTGAAAAACATAGTAATAACTTCATAGTTAGCAATGATAATGCACTAGTTTTAGAACTATGCAAAATATGCACGGATGTCGTAATAGTAAGAAATCTTACCAGGGTATCTCCATAGTAGTTACCGTAGTTCAACACGTGCACTAGTGGCACGTATGGAGGACCATAATGATGAGGAGTTTGATTGTAGATATTGTAATTCTCAATATCAGTACAAAATCCGACCAGATGAGTTTTCTCCTTATAAGTTAACTCAGAGCCATCGGTGTAGTAGGTTCTGTCTACCATGTTCCGCACATTGTTTGAACAATCAAAATAAGCTGTCAATGAAAATAAGCTGTCAACTATTTTGAAATGAACAATATAAATTAGCTAATAACTATGTTTGAGAAACTCACATAGCGGTAGAATTGGAGGCGTATCAACAAGGACCCAAATGTCCATATTGTCTTGCTCGATGTCAGGATCACCAAGATCCATGGTGACAAGCATACCCTCATCAAAACCATACATCTTGCAAAATGCTTCCCAATTTTTGCAACCAAAATGGGTTACGCTCTCAGAATTATACAGCTTTACTTCAAAATCTATATCATGATGGGTCCTTAGGTGAATTTTCTTTGTTTCCATACTTTCATGGTCTTCAAAACCCATCCTCTCCAAGACGTAGCGTCTTGCATGGCATGGGATAAGCTAGCCGAATTGTAAAAGATGAAAAGTACACGTTGAAATAGTTGAAGTCGTGCTTAATTACGAAAAAATAACACTTGTCGTCGTTGCGTACCGTTTCAACATCGAACGTCTCCTCCAGCTTAATACTGAAGCGCCGATCTTCGTCCAGGTGAGGCCTGTCGCACTGACCTCGGTCGTCGTGGCACCAGTCGCACTCCCCCGGGAGACTTTCGTCGTCCGAGTACGACATTTCCTATGTTCATATATAATTCAAATATTAAACATCTACAATTAAATATATGTACTAAAAAACCTAAGTTAGATCATTATTATTCATCACGGGTTGACTATCGGTTTGTCGAGTCTTTTCTTGAAAACTCTCAGCTCACGTGGTGTATACATTCGACCGTTGGTGATGGTCGCTCCTCCCTTTGTCCCCGTGTGCATTACACCAAAATGTCTAGCTAGCACACGGGAACAAAGGAGAAGCGACCCCCACGACAACAGTCGGGATTCTTCGTCCTCTCATATATATATGGTGGAACTCTCCCTCACTGATTCCTCTCTGACATTTGCGACCGTCGGTGATGGTAGCTCCTCCTTTCGTTCTCGAGTGCATTACACCAAATTGTCTAGCACACGGGAACGAAGGAGAAGCTACCCCCACGACAACAGTCGGGATTCTTCGTCCTCTCATATATGGTGGAGACTCGACAGACTTACAGTCAACCCGAAATATCGTTTAATTATCTTTCTAAAAGAGGATTTGGCTGGTCTCACCTCGATGTCGGAGGGGGCGGTGACGGGGACGACGGCGGGGATGATGGAGGGGCCGGGGGGCTCCTAGATTTCTGCGAAAACAAAAACCCTATAAGCTATCAACTAATCATAGTGCTCTCCAATTTTAGCATTCAAAGTAGGATCGGAGTAGTTTTCCACTTTGAGCATTCAATAAGCAAAATCAAATCACAAAATAAAGTAGTATTCAAATTAGGATGCATTCAATTATAAGCAAAACTACATCATCTCCATGCGTCCGTACATCGTCGAATATTATCACTAATACACCTCGAATACTATCATACATATAGCATCGCTAGTACAGCTAGAACAGTAGCGCCCGACGGGTATCGGCGCGGGCGGTGGACACCCAAAGGGACGGAACCATCACAGGATCATAGCTCCAGTGAGATCCCTGAAGAACCTGCCAGGTATTGTCGAACCTGCCCTCCAACGCAACCATGTAGCGACGGACGTGCTGGTCCTCCTCGCTGACACGGTGACGTACCTTCTCCGCGGTGTCCGGAAGCCTCGGCACCGTCACTGGCCCACGCGAGCGCACCAAACAAGGATCGGGTCAACGACGGGCTGGTTCCTCACCAACCTACGCCCACCGGAAGGTAGCACCTCCCAAAACCAGCCCGGCGGAGCCCAGTCCCGGACATGGCCCCTCTGATCAAGCCGGCCTCCTCCGCCGAGTCGACGACGAGGATGCGGGATAGGCATCGTCGACGTCGATGCGGGAATAATTGCTTTAACTAAAAAAACAAACTAGTTCTATTAATTTCCTTACTATAAATAGAATAAAGTAGTACTTACTACAAATAAACTAGCCAGTTTAACTAGTTCTATTATTTTTCTAACTAATTCTATTAAACACTTTCTAAGTAGTACTTACTAAAAGTTATCGGGGAGGGGGTACATATATCGACAACGACATACCCGATAAAAAATAAGAAGAGGAAGAAGACGAAAAAAAGAGGAGAAGAAGAAAGGAATAGAGGAGGAGATCGAAGAAAAAAAAGAAAAAAAGAGGAGAAGAAGAAGGAATAGAGGAGAAGAAGAAAAATAGAATAATATATTATTCTATTTCTTCTTCTTCTCCTCTATTTCTTCTTCTTCTACTCTTTTTTTTCTTCTTTTTCATCTTCTTATTTATTTCTCCTCTACTTCCTCTCCTCTTCTTCTTATTCTTCTTCTTCTTCTCCTTCTTCCTCTTCTTATTTTCCTTTTTTCTCTCCTTCTTTTTCTTCTAAATATGAATATACATAAATGACTTCGAAATATGAAAAATCTAAACTACACATCTAAATTAATACATCTAAATTACAACAACTAACTTAACTACACATCTAACTACACATCCAAATTAACTAAACTAAATTAACTAAATTAATACATCTAAATTAACTAATTAATACATCTACAGTACTATATATAGCTAGGGGGCGCGGCGGCGGCGGCGGCCATTACAGGGAGGAGGAGGGGATCGGGGCGGCACTCACAGGGTGGCGGAGGGCGACGGCGACCGCGGCGGGCCGGGGGCGGAGGGCGGCGACGGTGACGTATACGGGGTGACGGCTCGGGGCGCGCGGCGGAGGCCGACGGCGACGGCGGCGGGGGGGCGGAGGACGACGGCGACGGGCGATGGCGTGGGCTCGGGGGCACGGGCGACGGCGACGACGACGGGGCAGCCTGGCGGCGTAGATCGAGCTCGCGGCGTCGTCGGGCGGGGGGAAACTGGCGATGGAAATCTGAAAATTTCCAAAGTGCTACTTATATAGCAAAGGCTTTGGTCCCGGTTGGTGGCTCCAACCGGAACCAATACCCACCCTTTGGTCCCGGTTGGTGCCACCAACCGGGACTAAAGGCCTCTTTTCACCAGCGCAAAGGGCGGGAAGCAGAGGGCTTTGGTCCCGGTTGGTGGCACCAACCGGGACCAAAGGGGAGCATTGGTTCCGGTTGGAGCCACCAACCGGGACTAATGTGCTGGCGCGGTGCGGTGGGAAGTTTAGTCCCACCTCGCTAGCTGAGAGAGCTCAGCACCTGTTTATAAGCTGCGCTGCAGCTCAGGTGCTGAGCTCCTCTCTAATATGCAGGCATTATACATGCCTACCTTTGTCATTGCCATGTTGGGCCTATTGGGCCTGCGGGCCTGCATCCTGGCCCATGTGCAGATGGGTTTCTAGTCGTATGCAGGCTGTGTGGTCCATTAGGCGGCATTTTTTTTATTTTTTCCAGTATTTTTTGTTTTTTGAATTATTTATTTTCTTTTGATTTTTGCTTTATTTTTTAATTCTTTTTGCTTTTAGCTCAGAATAATTATAAACTTTCTGTTAATCCATTAGTTTCCAAATTTGAATAGTTTAAATTTCATCCGGAAACTCGTCTGTTACAAAGGGATTTCATTTTTTAAAACTAATTTGAACTCCTGACTTTTTGTGTGTTCAAAATGCACCATTCAAAGCCACATCATCATTTTTCAATCCTTTCTGACTTCATTTGTTATTTTTCATGCATTTACTAATTATTTTGAGCTATAAGACCCTAAAATTGAAAAGCATTTCAAATGAACTCTGAAAAGGTTGAAAGTTGGCATGATATCATCATTTCATCCACATAGCATGTGCAAGAAAGTTGAGAGGGTTACGGCAAAAACTGGATGCACTTCGTGTACAAAACGGACAATCTCTTTCAAAGTATCAGGATTTCATCCGGAAACTCGTCTGTTACAAAGGGATTTCATTTTTTAAAACTTATTTGAACTCCTGACTTTTTGTGTGTTCAAAATGCACCATTCAAAGCCACATCATCATTTTTCAATCCTTTCTGACTTCATTTGTTATTTTTCATGCATTTACTAATTATTTTGAGCTATAAGACCCTAAAATTGAAAAGCATTTCAAATGAACTCTGAAAAGGTTGAAAGTTGGCATGATATCATCATTTCATCCACATAGCATGTGCAAGAAAGTTGAGAGGGTTACGGCAAAAACTGGATGCACTTCGTGTACAAAACGGACAATCTCTTTCAAAGTATCAGGATTTCATCCGGAAACTCGTCTGTTACAAAGGGATTTCATTTTTTAAAACTTATTTGAACTCCTGACTTTTTGTGTGTTCAAAATGCACCATTCAAAGCCACATCATCATTTTTCAATCCTTTCTGACTTCATTTGTTATTTTTCATGCATTTACTAATTATTTTGAGCTATAAGACCCTAAAATTGAAAAGCATTTCAAATGAACTCTGAAAAGGTTGAAAGTTGGCATGATATCATCATTTCATCCACATAGCATGTGCAAGAAAGTTGAGAGGGTTACGGCAAAAACTGGATGCACTTCGTGTACAAAACGGACAATCTCTTTCAAAGTATCAGGATTTCATCCGGAAACTCGTCTGTTACAAAGGGATTTCATTTTTTAAAACTTATTTGAACTCCTGACTTTTTGTGTGTTCAAAATGCACCATTCAAAGCACATCATCATTTTTCAATCATTTCTGACTTCATTTGTTATTTTTCATGCATTTACTAATTATTTTGAGCTATAAGACCCTAAAATTGAAAAGCATTTCGAAATGAACTCTGAAAAGGTTGAAAGTTGGCATGATATCATCATTTCATCCACATAGCATGTGCAAGAAAGTTGAGAGGGTTACGGCAAAAACTGGATGCACTTCGTGTACAAAACGGACAATCTCTTCCAAACGCATTTCTAATTTTTAAGGTTTATTTTACTGCTGCTATTTTTATTTATTTTTCTGCTGCTATTTTTACTTAATTTATTAAGGTTTATTTATTGTATTTACTATAGTTTATTTTATTTTATTTTATTAAGGTTTATTTAGTTTTATTTATTTTATTAAGGTTTATTTATTTTATAAATATAAAAAATGAAAATAGATGCGCTTATAGAGAAAATTCAACCTAAATTCATAATAAATTTCTATGAAATTTACTGTGAATTTAGGTCAAATTCCCTGTATAAGGGCATCTATTTTCACTTTAAAAGGCAGAGAGGGACGGGCTTATAAACTGGAGTGAGCCCCCTTCGGTTGGCGAGGTGGGACTAAACACTGGCCGCAACTAGGACCAGCCCTTTAGTCCCGGTTTGTGGTATGAACGGGGACTAAAGGGTGGTGGGCCAGGAGCGTGGCCCATTGGTCCCGGTTTGTACCACCAACCGGGACCAAAGGGTCCATACGAACCGGGACCAATGCCCACGAGGCCCGGCCGGCCCCCTGGGCTCACGAATCGGGACCAATGCTCACATTAGTCCCGGTTCGTGAGTGAACCGGGGCTAATGTGGAAACTGCCCTGTGACCAAAGCCCTGTTTTCTACTAGTGAATCTAGGCCACTCGCGGTTCCTGGGGCGCGGGCGGTGGACACCCAAAGACAAGGAACCATCACAGGATCATATCTGCCAGGTATTGGAGAACCTAACGTCCATAGCAGCCATGTAGCGATGGACGTGCTCGTCCTCCTTCCTGACACGACGACGCACCACCTCCGGCGGGGCCGGCTCCCTCTGCACCGAATGTGGCCCACGCGAACGCCACCAAAGGAGATCAGGGTCGACGACGGGACCCGAGGCCAGGTTCCTCACCAAGCGTCGCGCCCCTCCAGGTAGCACCTCCCAGTGCCAGCCCGGCGGAGCCCAATCCCGGACATGGGTCCTCTGAAGCAGGACGTCATCGCGAACGGGTCGACGGCGAGGATGCGGGCCGGGCATCGTCGACAACAAATACTTTATGCCGCAAAAGTAAAGTAACATTTTTTAAATGATTGGATTGTGATTCCTTATATGCAAATTCTAAATTTTATAACTAAAAATATAATAAACTAAAAAAACATCAACCATATCTAGAACTAACATTTCTATAACTAAAATTGTATAACTAATTTTTCTTTAAGATTTCTATATAACAAACATTTCTATAACATTAATACAGAAAAAACTAACATTTCTATATATAACTAACATTTCTATATAACTAACATTTCTATAACATTAATACAGAAAAAACTGAAAAAACTAAAAACTAATAACTAAAAACAGAAAAACTAAAAACGGAAAAACTAAAAACTAAAAACAGAACAAAAATTGTGTATGTGTGTGTGTATGGTGTGTGTGTGTGTATGTGTTGTGTGTGCAGGCGACGACGACGGCGAGCCAAGGCGACGGCTTCGATTGGAGGGAGAGGAGCGGGGGGACAGAGGCTCACAGCGCGGGCGAGGTCGAGGCGACGGCGACGCGGGCCGGTGCGGGGACAGGGACGCGGGCCGGTGAGGGGATGGGGACGGGCCGGCGACGCGGACGGCGCGACGAGGACGGGGGCGGCGCGGAGTCGACGGGGACGGCGCGACGGCGGCGACGACGGCGCGGGACGGGGCGGGGGCGATGAAGCAGAGAGAAGTGGGAGGAAACTGACGAAATTTTCCTTAGTGTTGTTTATATAGGAGGGGCCTTTAGTACCGGTTGGCGCCACCAACCAGTACTAAAGGTCGATTTTGGCCAGGCAAAGCGGCGGGAAGCGCACCCCTTTAGTACCGGGTGGTGGCTGCAACCGGTACTAAAGGCCCCCCCTTTAGTACCGGTTGGAGCCACCACCCAGTACTAAAGGGGTGCGCTGGCGCAGGTGCAGCGCGGCAAGTTTAGTCCCACCTCGCTAGCCGAGGGGCGCCCGCACTGGTTTATAAGCCCCAGTGCGGTAGCTCTCTCGAGCTCCTCTCCAAGCAGGCCTACTGGGCCTAAATGTTCTGTGCTGCCCTGTGGGCCTACTGGGCCTTTGCGGGCCTGCATCCTGGCCCAACAACAGGTTGGGTTTCTAGTCGTATGCGGGCCGCTGTGGCGCAGTAGGCGGGCTTTTTTATTTTCTTATTTTTTTGCTTTATTTATTTTTGTTTTATTTATTTTTGAGTTTTTTGCTGTATTTAGAGTTTCTTTGTGAATATTTTTTCTTTAGGTACAAAAAAGTACAAACTTTCTATTAGTGCCGGTAGTTTACAAATTTGAATAGTTTACATTTTGAATTATTTGAAATTTGTGTGAATCACTAGTTTGTGAATAACTTAACTTTGAAAATAGATTTTTCAGTGATTCTTTTATCTTATGTTTAATATTAGTGTGTTTTATCATTATATTCAATTTGGTAATGCTTAGGTTATTTAAAAAATGAAATGCCTTTGTAACGGATGAGTTTTCGTCCGAAACCCTGATACTTCGAAAGAGATTGTCCATTTTGTACACGAAGTGCATCCAGTTTTTGCGGTAACCCTCTCTACTTTTTTGCACATGCTATGTGGGTGAAATTATGATACCATGCCAACTTTCAACCTTTTCTGAGTTCATTTGAAATGCTTTTCAATTTCAAGGTCATTTAGCTGAAAAAATCAGGAAATGCATGAAAGAATTTGTTTGCACATAAAATTTCTTCGCGTTTCAAATGCCAAAATACATAACTACCCTAACTATTACAGAGATTCCCTCCTGGGTGTGAAACACAGAAGAAAGTGATGATAGTGAAGCCGATCACTTCCCAGATCTTTGGGTGTGAAACTTTTTCTTCGCGTGTGTCCCTTTGCGTCGTAGCCATGGAAAATCTTCATCATTAACTGGATGCTCGGGTCAATATTGACTGTGAATGGAGCAATTTCATCAAACTTTTCATAATCTTCTGACATGTCTGTCTTGTCATCCACTCCCACGATGTTTCTCTTCCCAGAAAGAACTATGTGGCGCTTTGGCTCATCGTATGATGCATTCGCTTCCTTATCTTTTCTTTTTCTCGGCTTGGTAGACATATCCTTCACATAGAAAACCTGTGCCACATCATTAGCTAGGACGAATGGTTCGTCTGCATACGCAAGATTGTTGAGATCCACTGTTGTCATTCCATACTGCGGGTCTTCCGTTACCCCATATCGTGTCATATTGACCCATTTGCACCGAAACAAAGGGACCTTCAAACCACGTCCATAGTCAAGTTCCCATATCTCCTCCATGTAACCATAATATTTTTCCTTTCCCGTCTTGGTTGTTGCATCAAAGCGGACACCACTGTTTTGGTTGGTGCTCTTCTTATCTTGGGCGATCGTGTAAAATGTATTACCATTTATCTCGTACCCTTTGAAAGTCATTATATTCGAAGATGGTAACTGGGACAGCGAGTACAGGTCATCTTCAATAGAGGCGTCATACATGGTACGTGTCTGCAACCAGCCGGCGAAACTCATGGTTTGTTCACGTGTAATCCAGTCATCAGACCGCTCCGGGTGTTTGGAGCGTAGAAAATTCTTGTGTTCGTCCATATACGGAGCCACCAAGGCGGAATTCTGTATAACTGTGTAGTGTGCTTCAGTGAGAGAATGTCCGTCCATACATATTTTTTGATTCCCTCCTAGCGTGCCTTTTCCATCCAGTCTGCCCTTATGCCGCAATTCAGGAACACCAATCGGCTTAAGGTCAGGAATAAAGTCAATACAAAACTCAATGACCTCCTCATTTTCATGGCCCTTGGAGATGCTTCCTTCTGGCCTAGCACGGTTATGAACATACTTCTTTAAGACTCCCATGAACCTCTCAAAGGGGAACATATTGTGTAGAAATACAGGACCCAAAACGGTAATCTCTTCGCATAGGTGAACTAGGACGTGCGTCATGATGTTGAAGAAGGATGGTGGGAACACTAACTCGAAACTGACAAGACATTGCACCAAATCATTCTCTAACCTTGGTATGATTTCTGGATCGATTACCTTCTGAGAGATTGCATTGAGGAATGCACATAGCTTCACAATGGCTAATCGAACGTTATCCGGTAGAAGCCGCCTCAATGCAACCGGAAGCAGTTGCGTCATAATCACGTGGCAGTCATGAGACTTTGGGTTCTGGAACTTTTTCTCTGCCATGTTTATTATTAGCTTTATATTCGACGAGAAGCCAGACGGTACCTTAATACTGAGCAGGCATTCAAAGAAGATTTCCTTCTCTTCTTTGGTAAGAGCGTAGCTGGCATGACCCTGATGTATGCCGTCTTTTCCATGCATACGTTGCTGGTCCTCCCGTGCCTCGGGTGTATCTTTTGTCTTCCCATACACGCCCAAGAAGCCAAGCAGGGTCACGCAAAGATTCTTCGTCACGTGCATCACGTCGATTGCAGAGCGGACCTCTAGATCTTTCCAATAGGGCAGGTCCCAAAATATAGATTTCTTCTTCCACATGGGTGCGCGTCCGTCAGCGTCATTCGGAACAGGTTGTCCGCCAGGACCCTTTCCAAAGACTACCTTCAAATCCTTGACCATATCATGTACATCAGCACCAGTACGGTGGCGAGGCTTCGTCCGGTGATCCGCCTCATCTTTGAAATGCTTGCCTTTCTTTCTTACGGGATGCCTGCTCGGAAGAAATCGACGATGTCCTAGGTACACATTCTTCCTACAATTGTCCAAATATATACTGTCGGTATCATCCAAACAGTGCGTGCATGTGGGGTATCCCTTGTTTGTCTGTCCTGAAAGGTTACTGAGAGCAGGCCAATCATTGATGGTCACGAACAGCAAGGCCTTTAGGTCAAATTCTTCCCCCATGTGCTCATCCCACGCACGTACACCTCTTCCATTCCACAGCTGTAAGAGTTCTTCAACTAATGGCCTTAGGTACACATCAATGTCGTTGCCGGGTTGCTTAGGGCCTTGGATGAGCACTGGCATCATAATGAACTTCCGGTTCATGCACAACCAAGGAGGAAGGTTATACAAACATAGAGTCACAGGCCAGGTGCTATGGTTGCTGCTCTGCTCCCCAAAAGGATTAATGCCATCTGCGCTTAGACCAAACCATATGTTCCTTGCGTCATCTGCAAACTCCTTCCCATACTTTCTCTCAATTTTTCTCCACTGCGACCCGTCAGCGGGTACTCTCAACTTTCCGTCTTTCTTACGGTCTTCTCTGTGCCATCGCATCGCCTTGGCATGCTCTTTGTTTTGGAACAAACGTTTCAACCGTGGTATTATAGGAGCATACCACATCACCTTGGCAGGAATCTTCTTCCTGGGGCGCTCACCCTCGACATCACCAGGGTCATCGCGCCTGATCTTATAGCACAATGCACCGCATACCGGGCAAGCATTCAAATCCTTGTACTCACCGCGGTAGAGGATGCAGTCATTAGGGCATGCATGTATCTTCTGCACCTCTAACCCTAGAGGGTAGACAGCCTTCTTTGCTTCGTACGTACTCTCGGGCAATTCGTTGTCCTTTGGAAGCATATTCTTTATCATTACCAGCAACTTTCCAAATCCCTTGTCAGATACACCATTCTCTGCCTTCCATTGCAGCAATTCCAGTGTGGTGCCCAACTTTTTCTTATCAGCTTCGCAATTCGGGTACAACAATTTCTTGTGATCCTCTAACATGCGCTGCAACTTCTTCTTCTCCAAATCACTTGTGCAGTTTCTCTTTGCATCGGCAATGGCCCGACCTAGATCATTAGTGGGCTCATCTGATGCCTCTTCTTCAGCTTCTTCCCGCATTGCCGGCTCAGCTTCTTCCCCCATTGTTGTATCATCGTATTCAGGGAACCCATGGCCAGGATAGTTGTCATCGTCCTCTTCTTCTTCATTTTCTTCCATCATAACCCCTCTTTCTCCGTGCTTGGTCCAAACATTATAGTGGGGCATGAAACCGGACTTAAACAGGTGGACGTGAATGGTTCTTGACGTAGAGTAATTATGATCATTCTTACAGACTAAACATGGACAAGGCATAAAACCATCCGCCCGCTTGTTTGCCTCAGCCGCAAGCAGAAAAGTTTGCACGCCATTAATGAACTCGGGAGAGCATCGGTAATCGTACATCCATTGTCGGCTCATCTTCATTACACAACACTGAATAGACCAAATTAATACAAGTTCATACATAAATTTCATACATAAAGTTCATACATAAAGTTCATACAAGACTTAAATGCAACAAACAAATAACTCTCTAACTAAAGAATTTAAATGCAACAAAAAATGCGATCAAGATCGCAACTAAGGTAACAATTGATCCAACAGCATAATGATACCAAGCCACACTATCAATGGCATATTTTCTAATCTTTCTAATCTTCAAGAGCATTTTCTCCATCTTGATCTTGTGATCATCGACGACATCGGCAACATGCAACATGCAACAAGAGGCTCACCACAAGGTGGTGCTGGCGACGGAACGGTGCGGGCGATCGACTGTGGTTACGACGGAGATTTAGAAGGCACTAAGTAAACCACACCTACATATGCAAACTAAGTGTTAGTTTTGACCACAAATTGCATATAAATCAAATACTAGCACATATATTTTCTACCAAATTACTAAACTCATAAATTAATCACTATACAAAGCATTGCAAGAGCTAATCTAGCAATGAGAGATGAAAGGACAAAGTTGCTAACCTTTGTGATCATTTGAATGGATGGGGGCCTTCAAATCTTGACAAATTTTGGGCAAAATGCGTGATGAGCTCGAGAGGAAGAGGGGAAGAACAGAGAGGAGAGGGGAAAGGGGAAGAACAGAGCGAGCTCGGGTGGACGAAGGGCTTATGTAGGACGACCTTTAGCACCGGTTCGTGCCATGAACCGGTACTAAAGGTGCTGGAGGGGCCCCGGACTGACAACATCCTGCCACCACTCACTTTAGTACCGGTCCGTGGCACGAACCGGTGCTAAAGGTCGGCCACGAACCGGTACTAATGAAATCGGCTGGCTAGCCGTTGGAACCGGCACTAATGCACACATTAGTGCCGGCTCAAAAGCAAACCGGCACTAATGTGCTTGACATTTGACCCTTTTTCTACTAGTGTGATAAGATTGCCCGGGCCTACGGGTCAGTCACTCGGAAGCAACCCCATATAAGGCGTCAGACCGGGGTTTTTGAACAGTGCGTCCTCATTCTTCTTCTCTCTTCTCAGTTTTCCCCACTGCGCCTGCTCCTCCTCCAGCGCCGCCGCTCCGCTCGAGCTCCGTCTGCAGCGATGGGGAAAGAAAAGACTGTGGCTCTGGAGCGCGCGAAGAAGGCGACGGCGAAGGCGAAGGGGAAAAAGTCCAGCCGGGGCGGATCCTCGTCGCGGTCCGATTTGCCGCGCGGCTGGATCCAGGGCGACTGGATCCGGTCGACGATCAGTCAGGATGACCTCGACGATCTGGCGGAGGAGGGGCTGATCCCTCACGGATCGGCGCGTCTCCCGGAGGATGAGACCGAACCTCGACCGCGGGAGGGTGAGTGCGTCCTCCTCGCCACTCACCTTGACCGTGGATTTTCTCTGCCTCCGCATCCTTTTTTCAGGCTTTCTTGAATTTCTTTGGGGCACAACTTCATCACTTTTCCCCCAACACCATCATATATCTTGCTGCTTTCGTGTCTCTGTGCGAAAACTTTTTGGTTGTCGACCACACTGGGGTCTCTTCAAGCACATTTTCACGTGTCGCTCCCAGTCGGTCAAAAAGGCCAACCCGAGTGACGAGAGGACTCAAGTAATCCAGATGTGTGGGGGTCTTGGGATTCAGATGAGGGGTAAGAGCTCTTTCCCAGCCATAATTCTTCCTGAGTCAGTATGAGGGTGGCAGTCGACCTGGTTTTACTGCAAAGACCAGCCGACTCCAGGTCAGTCGACTGGACTTCCTCCTTTTTCTATGGCTCGCATAGAGAAGCCCTCCGCCTTGAAAGTGACTTCAGGGGAGAAAGAGGAGGTGAAAGTGCTGGTTGAGCGAGTGGTCTATCTCATCCGCGAGGGTGTAACTGGAATGGATCTGCTGGAAGTCTTCCTCAGACGACGTATTCAGCCACTTCAAGCCCGCGACCATCCGATGTGGATGTATTCGGGCATTGAAGATTCCACTCGGGTGCACCCAGAAGAAGTCGACGAGGATACGGTGGAGAAGTGGTTGAGGAGTATCACAGGCAACAAGGATAACCCCAGAGGAGCCAGGAGAATCCCTCCACTTGACCAATCCTACGAACCAGACAAGGTCCGATTCTGAATTACCGAGTGTCATCTTGATTTAACATGCAACTGTTTATGCTTCACCGACTGACTTTGTCTTGCTTGTTTTCTTCTAGGCCCTTACTGAAATGTATTCGATGCCCAACGGAGAGCAGGAGAAGGACCCGGAGGGGGAGGCAAGCAGAGGTGAAAGTGGCGAGTGGCATTCCGACGTAGAGGGGGACGAGGAGAGCGACGACCTGAGTGACGAAGAAGAGGTCGACTCTCCTCCCCGCAGGGAAAGGCGATCCAAACTTACTCACGACCCGGCGAGCGCCCGTGACAAGGCAACCGTTCAGACCGGGTAGTCGTCAAAGCGTCCTCGGACGTCCTCTCCGGTACCAACTGAAAAAGCTCCAAAGCAGTCCAAGTTGTAGTGCAGAAGACTTGGAAGGCGCTGCCGAGAATCAAGATTGACATTCCCGTTGCTTCTGCGTGAGTGTTCTTCTTTCGCTTTTACTCGACGTTTTGTGCTGTTTATTTTTCCCTTGGTTTGACCGAATGAATCTTGAAACTGGCAGTGTCGCTACCTCAGGGACCTCTGCTTATAAGAACGAGGATGAGGAAATGGAAGATGCGGTGACCTCCAATCCGGGTACAATCCTCGTGATTTTATCTTCGATTTGTCGATTGAACTGCGATATATCCAATCGGGTGATGAAACTTTGGCGACTGATCTTTTTACAGCCCTCAACATCATTTACCTCCCCGACGACAACGAGGACGAGCCACAGAGGCCCTTGGGGAGAAGAAACAGGAAAACGTCCGCTGGCAAGACGCTTCAATCGACACCGGTGGCGGAACCGGTAATTCAGGATGCCGGCGATGCCAATCGGACTTCCGTCTCCTTCGCCATACCGCTGTCGAGTGCTCGGCCTTCCTCGTCAACTGCACAGACTCCCACCGATCCACCTTCACTTTTTGCTACACATCACGTCCCAGAGGACCAAGTGGGTGCTGCAAAAGAGGCTATACGCCAGGCGGGCATTATGATGGAGAAGATGAAGATGGTGCGGGAAGCCAGCCAAGCTGCTTATGATGCCAGCTCCGCTCTCCAGAGCAACGTCCAGGTTAGTAGATCGTCGACTGACTCCTCTGGCTTGTTCTGTTAGGATATGGTACCTGAAAACTTTCTTTCCAAGAATCTTTGCATCTGCCTGCGCCTTGCATCTGTACACCCACTGGGTGTTTTGATTTGTCACTGAGCAGATTCGCACTTTGAGCTGATAATGTTGTTGTCGATTGAATCTTTTGACCAGTGGGGGCACGCTGAGTGCACCCACTTGGTGTAGTCCCCGAGACCATAATTGACTGCGGGCAGTCGACTATGGTCTGAGGATCAGAGTTTGAATTTCTTCACTCGGTCTGGTAGGGCCATGTCGAGTGGAACTTTGAACCAGTGGGGGCACGCTGAGTGCACCCACTGGGTGTAGTCCTCAAGACCGTGGTCGACTGCTGGCAGTCGACTATGGTCTAAAGACTCTGTTTTTTTTTGCACTCGTGCTAGACAAGCCTTGTCGAGTGTAAACTGAATCAGTGGGGGCACGCTAAGTGCACCCACTGGGTGTAGTCCCTGAGACTACTGTTGGATGTTTGATTCGGCAGTAGTCTTAGAATTTGTTGGCTTTATCCGTTTACCTTTCCGAAATAACCAATCTTTTCACCAGTCGACTAACCTGTTCTTTGGTTGCAGAAATCTTGTGATCTTGGAGCCCGTTTTGCTGACCTGGAGAAGCAGCAGATTCAGCTCAACCTCGATCTGGAGCTGGCCAAGACAGAACTGCAGAAAGCTAAGGATGACGCCGCTGGTAAGGAAGACCTGTCGACTGAGTTTTCCCTGAACCGGATTTCATTCTGCTTTTTCTGAATCCAACATTATTTCTTTCAGAGAAACTGAACCAAGCTCTGGCGAAAAAGGATCAAGATCTGGCGGCCGCACAGAAAAAAGCTGATGAGAAAACCGCGCTCGCTGAACAGAAGTTGGCTTCAGTCGGCAAATTGGAGGAAGAAAACTCTAGGCTGAAAACTGCCCTTGACAAAGCCAATAAGGAAGCGACTCGCCTGAAGAAGGACAAGGAAAATCTGAACGAGAAGATGGAAGGTATTGCCCGCAGGAGGAATGATCTGGAGAATTATCTGGGAAGCCTCGCTAAGAAGTTGTTCGTCATGCTTGAAGGTGTTTCCTTTGATCCGACTGGTTTGTTCTTGTCGACTCGACATATGATCAACCCTAAACCCTAAACCAAGGCGAGTTTTGCCCTTGAATTATGTATGCAGAGTTTTGCCAGGACTTCAAGGAAGAGACCGGGCGAATTGAACCAAGCTTGGACCCCATCAACTCTCCAGTGAAGGATGACGCTGCCATGAACGTGCTCCGACTGGAATCCCGCATCACTGGTGTTGTCGATTATCTCGCCCGACTGAAAGTCGCGATGTCGCGGATTGACACAGCTCTCTGGCCCATGGCAACACTTCAGAATGACCTTGAGTCTATGATGGCTCGGCTCAATGAAGCTCCCAATCGAATTCAAGAATGGAAGAAGTCTTCTGCCCGGTGCGGCGCTGATGTGGCTCTATCTCTGGTTCGCGTCCACTGTCGAGAAGCTCGGGAAGAGAAGCTGGCGGCGATTAAAGTTGCTAAGACCAAGAGGCACGACTTCCAGTCATTCATGGAGACTTTCATTGCTGCCGCCACTCGGATTGCTGACGGGATCGACCTGGACGAATTCGTCGAGCCTGCCAGCCCTCCTCCTGCGGAGTGAACAAACTTTTATGCTCTGCCTTAAATTTTCCTTGGAATGCCGAGTGATTTTGTAACCGTTAAACTCCTTCGGGCTGAATGCCCGAGTACTTTGATCCGTGGCTTGAACTTTAGGATTTATCTGAACTTGATTTATCTCTGAATATGCTTGTATTTGTCTTCGAGTGGAATTTGTTCTTCACATGGAATAATCTTTGTGCTTGAGATGCAGCTCTGAGGTTAATGCTCCAGTCGACCCGCACCTCATCGTCCTTGCGGATAAGGGTGGAGCACATGTTGTACTTGTGGCACAGCTCCGAAGAAGAAAGTTGCAGTCGACCTGCACCTCGTCGTCCTTGCGGATAGGGGTGGAGCGCATGTTGTACTTGTGGCGCAGCTCCGAAGGAGAAAGTTGCATTCAACCTACACCTCGTCGTCCTTGCGGATAGGGATGGACTTCGAACTTAGGCGAGTACTAGACTGCAGCTAAGCCCCCGAGTGGGGGGGTTGCTCACCACTCGGTAGGATTTTTCAAACTTAGGCGAGCACTGGACCGCAGCTAAGCACCCGAGTGGGAGGGTTGCTCACCACTCGGTAGGATTTTTCAAACTTAGGCGAGTACTGGACTACAGCTAAGCCCCCGAGTGGGAGGGTTGCTCACCACGCGGTAGGATTTTTCAAACTTAGGTGAGTACTGGACTGCAGCTAAGCCCCCGAGTGGGAGGGTTGCTCACCACTCGATAGGATTTGTCAAACTTAGGCGAGTACTGGACTGCAGCTAAGCCCCCGAGTGGGAAGGTTGCTCACCACTCGGTAGGATTTTTCAAACTTAGGCGAGTACTGTCCTGCAGCTAGGCCCCCGAGTGGGAGGGTTGCTCACCACTCGGTAGGATTTTTCAAACGTAGGCGAGTACTGGACTGCAGCTAAGCCCCCGAGTGGGAGGGTTGCTCACCACTCGGTAGGATTTTACAAACTTAGGCGAGCGCTGGACTGCAGCTAAGCTCGTGAGTGGGAGGGTTGCTCGCCACTCGGTAGGATTTTTCAAACTTAGGCGAGTACTGGACTGCAGCTAAGCCCCGAGTGGGAGGGTAGCTCACCACTCGATAGGATTTTTTAAACTTAGGCGAGTACTGGACTGCACCTAAGCCCCCGAGTCGGAGGATTGCTCACCACTCGGTAGGATTTTTCAAACTTAGGCAAGTACTGGACTGCAGCTAAGCACCCGAGTGGGAAGGTTGCTCACCACTCGGTAGGGTTTTACAAACTTAGGCGAGTACTGGACTGCAGCTAAGCCCCCGAGTGGGAGGGTTGCTCACCACTCGGTAGGATTTTTCAAACTTAGGCAAGCATTGGACTGCAGCTAAGCTCCCGAGTGGGAGGGTTGCTCGCCACTCGGTAGGATTTTTCAAACTTAGGCGAGTACTGGACTGCAGCTAAGCCCCCGAGTGGGAGGGTTGCTCACGACTCGGTAGGATTTTTGAAAGTTAGGCGAGTACTGGACTGCAGCTAAGCCCCCGAGTGGGAGGGTTGCTCACCACTCGGTAGGATTTTACAAACTTAGGCGAGCGCTGGACTGCAGCTAAGCTCCCGAGTGGGATGGTTGCTCGCCACTCGGTAGGATTTTTCAAACTTAGGCAAGTACTGGACTGCAGCTAAGCCCCCGAGTGGGAGGGTTGCTCCCCACTCGGTAGGATTTTTCAAACTTAGGCGAGTACTGGACTACAACTAAGCCCCCGAGTGGGAGGGTTTCTCACCACTCGGTAGGATTTTTCAAACTTAGGCGAGTACTGGACTGCAGCTAAGCCCCCGAGTGGGAGGGTTGCTCACCACTCGGTAGGATTTTTCAAACTTAGGCGAGTACTGGACTGCAGCTAAGCCCCCGAGTGGGAGGGTTGCTCACCACTCGGTAGGATTTTACAAACTTAGGCGAGTACTGGACTGCAGCTAAGCCCCCGAGTGGGAGGGTTGCTCACCACTCGGTAGGATTTTACAAACTTAGGCGAAACGGATTCGCGGCTAAGCCCCCGAGTGAGAGGCTTGCTCATCACTTGGTAAGGTTTTTCAAACTTAGGCGAAACGTATTCGCGGCTAAGCCCCCGAGTGAGAGGCTTGCTCATCACTCGGTAGGTTTTTTCAAACTTAGGCGGAACGGATTCGCGGCTAAGCACCCGAGTGAGAGGCTTGCTCATCACTCGGTAGGATTTTTCAAACTTTATGCGAAACGGATTCGCTGCAAAGTCACCCACTGGGGGATTTCAGACGCAAACAAAAGCAACAACAACCATTTAGGAAGACTGTAAAGCTCTTGTCTTTGATAAACAAACTACAAAGGTATTTCTTATTACATCTCATCCGAATGAGTACTCAAGTATAAAAGGGGCGGAGCAGCTCCGCGTTCCAAGCCCGTGGCTCGTCTCTCTGATGGTCGACATTGTAAAGATGGTATGCTCCATTGTGGAGAACTCTGGTGACAATGAAGGGACCTTTCCAAGCAGGGGCGAGCTTGTGTGGTTTATGCTAATCCACTCGAAGAACCAAGTCTCCCTCTTGAAAGGCTCGGCCCCTCACATTTCTGGCGTGGAATCGACGCAAGTCTTGCTGATAAATGGTCGACCGGATTAAGGCCATCTCTCTTTCCTCCTCTAGGAGATCGACTGCATCCTGCCGGGCCTGTTCTGCTTCATCTTCAGAGAAGAGCTCGACTCGGGGTGCATTGTGAAGCAAGTCACTCAGTAGAACAGCTTCAGCTCCATAAACCAAGAAGAATGGAGTTCGGCCAGTCGACCAATTGGGAGGTGTCCTATCCCCAAAGAACTGATGGAAGTTCATCAACCCAGGCGCCTACTGCGTGCTTGAGATCACGCATCAGTCGGGGTTTCAGTCCTTTGAGAATCAAGCCATTTGCTCTTTCTTCTTGTCCATTCGACTGGGGGTGGGCGACTGAAGCATAGTCGACTCGTGTGCCTTGGGAAGCACAGAAGGCTCTGAACTCATCAAAATCGAAGTCCGACTTGTTGTCAGTGATGATGCTGTGCGGAACTCCATATCTGAATGTCAATTCTCTGATGAAGCTGACGGCAGTACTGGCTTCAAAATTCTTGATAGGCTTGGCTTCAATCCATTTGGTAAACTTGTCGAATGCTACAAGCACATGAGTGAAGCCGCTCCTACCAGTCCTCAGGGGTCCAACCATATCCAATCCCCAAACAGCAAAGGGCCAGACGAGTGGAATAGTCTTCAGGTCTGACGCATGCTTGTGGGACATATTGGAGTAAAACTGGCAGCCTTCACATTTGGCGACTATATCTTTCGCCATTTCATTTGCTCGTGGCCAATAAAATCCAGCTCGGTATGCTTTGGCCACAATGGTCCGAGAGGACGCATGGTGACCACAGGTCCCCGAGTGGATGTCGTTGAGGATCACTCGACCTTCTTCTGGTGTTATGCATTTCTGGCTGACTCCGGATACACTTTCCCTGAACAGTTGTCCTCTTATCACAGTAAAGGCTTTGGATCGACGGACAATCTGTCGAGCCTCTTCTTCATCCTCCGGGAGTTCCTTCCTAAGGATATACGCAATGTATGGCACTGTCCAGTCGGGAGTGATGACCAAAACCTCCGTGATCAGGTCGGCCACGGCTGGGACTTCGACTTCAGTCGGATCTGTGGCACTCTTAGGCTGCGGGGGCTCTTCAGTGAAAGGATCTTCTTGAACTGAAGGTGTATGAATGTGTTCCAAAAACACGTTGCTGGGAATGGCTTCCCTCTTGGAGCCTATCTTTGCCAAATCATCGGCTGCTTGATTTTTCAGTCGGGGTATATGATGGAGCTCTAACCCCTCAAACTTCTTTTCCAACTTCCTCACCGCATTGCAGTAACCAGTCATAGCTGGGCTTCTGACATCCCACTCCTTCATCACTTGATTGACTACCAAATCTGAGTCACCGTAGACCATGAGGCGACGGACGCCGAGCGAGATGGCCATACGTAACCCATATAAGAGTGCTTCATATTCCGCTTCGTTATTGGAGGAATCAAAGTGAATCTGGAGAACATATCTGAGCTTGTCTCCTCGGGGGGATACCAGTACCACCCCAGCACCGAAACCATTCAGCATCTTGGAACCATCAAAGAACATGGTCCAGTGCTCTGAGTGGACTTGAGTCGGCAGTTGCTGTTCGATCCACTCGGCGAGGAAATCTGCTACTGCTTGGGACTTGATAGCTTTCTTTGCCTCAAACTTAATATCCAAGGGAAGGCGTTCAATCGCCCACTTTGCCACTCGACCGGTTGCATCTCTGTTGTTCAGAATCTCTGATAATGGAGCGTCGCTGACGACTGTAATGGAGTGGTCAGAGAAATAATGTGCAACCTTCTTCGTGGTCATATAAATCCCATAAACAAGCTTCTGATAATGTGGATATCTTTGCTTTGATGGAATCAAAACTTCAGAAACATAGTATACTGGGCGCTGAACTTTACAGGCTTTTCCTTCTTCTTCCCGCTCGACCGTAAGTACTGTACCGACGACTTGTCCAGTGGCTGCAATGTAAAGCAGTAAAGGCTCTTTGCTGATTGGGGCAGCAAGCACCGGCTGGGTGGAAAGCAGGGCTTTGAGCTCTGCTAATGCTGCATCAGCTTCAGGAGTCCACGCGAACTTATCAGACTTCTTCATCAGTCGGTAAAGAGGCAATGCCTTTTCACCGAGGCGAGAAATGAATCGACTTAAGGCGGCCAAACAACCTGTAAGCTTCTGTACATCGTGCACACGCACAGGGCGTTTCATTCGGAGAATGGCACCAACTTTCTCTGGGTTAGCGTCGATCCCCCGTTCAAAAACGAGGAATCCGAGTAATTTTCCGCCCGGAACTTCGAATGTGCACTTTGATGGATTAAGCTTGATATCATACCTTCTGAGGTTGGCAAAAGTTTCAGCAAGGTCAGCCAACAGGTCGGAACCTTTACATGACTTGACCACAATGTCATCCATGTATGCTTCCACATTCCGACTGATTTGAGTGAGTAAACACTTCTGAATCATCCTCATGAATGTGGCTCCAGCATTCTTCAGATCGAATGGCATCGTGACATAACAGAAGCACCCAAATGGAGTGATGAAAGCTGTTTTTATCTCATCGGGTCCATACAGTCGGATCTGATGATACCCGGAATAAGCGTCCAAAAAGGACAAGCGCTCACACCCTGCAGTCGAGTCGACTATTTGATCGATGCGGGGGAGAGGAAAGTGATCTTTTGGGCATGCCCAATTGATATGCTTGAAGTCAATGCACATGTGAAGTGAGTCGTCCTTCTTGGGGACCATGACAACATTGGCTAGCCACTCGGAGTGGTAAATCTCTGGGATAAACTCAGCTGCTAGGAGCCGAGCCACTTCTTCACCGATTGCTTTTCTCTTCTGTACGGCGGACCGTCGAAGATGTTCTTTGACTGGTTTCACTTTTGGGTCGACTCGCAAACGGTGCTCAACCAACCCCCTGGGAACACCCGACATGTCAGAAGGTTTCCATGCAAAGATGTCCCAGTTCTCACGGAGGAACTGGATGAGCGCTTCTTCCTATTTGGAGTCGAGTGTTGTCGAAATGTGAGTCGGAGCAGCATTGGGATCGGTCGGGTGAATATGAATCGGCTTTGTTTCACCAGACGACTGAAATGCTGAATCTGTGGCAGGCTTCTTAGCTCGCAACAAATCACTCGGGTCTGCATTTTTTTGATACTCCTGCAATTCCACTACTGCCATTTGCGCATCGGCGATCTTTGAGCCCTTCTGGAAGCACTCTTCTGCCTTCTTCCGATTGCCAGTGATAGTGATCACTCCTTTAGGACCAGGCATCTTCAATTTGAGGTAAACGTAACATGGTCGAGCCATGAAACGTGCATAAGCTGGCCTGCCCAGAATAGCATGATAAGCACTCTGGAAATCGACGACTTCAAACGTCAACTTTTCTTTGCGGTAATTCTTGGAATCACCGAAAACCACATCGAGGGCGATCTGGCCGAGTGACTCAGCCTTCTTGCCAGGAATAACCCCATGGAAACTCATATTGCTTTCACTGAGTCTGGACATTGGAATGCCCATTCCTTTCAAGGTCTCCGCATACAGTATATTTAGGCCACTGCCACCATCCATGAGAACCTTAGTCAACCGACTGCCTTCGATGACTGGGTCGACCACCAACGCTTGCCTCCCAGGGGTGGCTATGTGTGTCGGGTGATCAGACTGGTCAAATGTAATGGCAGTCTGGGACCACTTCAAATAACTGGGCGTCGCCGGAGCGACCATGTTCACTTCTCTGTTGATGACTTTCAGTCGACTCTTGCTCTCAACATCAGCAAAAATCATCAGAGTGGAATTGATGTGGGGGTAACCATCATCGTCCTCTTCCTTATCCTCAACTTTGTCTGATTCTTTCTCCTTTTCTTTGGGTTGTTTCTCTCGGAACTGCTGGATTAGGAGCCGACACTGTCGAGTGGTATGTTTCGGATAAATGAGATTACCCTCCTCATCCTTTTTGGTGTGAATGTGGCATGGTTTATCCAACACATCATTTCCATCTTGATCTTTTACTTTCTTGGGGTTCCATGCCCTTTGGGCTTCCCCTTGAACTTTCCTTGAGTCATGGCTAAGGCTTCTCCGGGAGCAGCTGGCTCGGCTTTACGCTTCTGCTTCCGACTGGAGTTCCCTCCCCCGGTTTCATGGGCGACTGTTTTGTGCTTGCCACTCCGGAGCTGATCCTCCTCTTCACCATTAGCATACTTGGTGGCAATTTCCATCATTCGACTCAGAGACATATCTCCGGTCCGACCGAACTTCAAATTCAATTCTCGATACTTGACGCCTTCCTTGAAGGCACAAACTGCTTGGTGATCAGACACATTCTCCACCGTGTGGTGCAACGTGATCCATCTCTGGATATTATCTCTCAAAGTTTCATTCGACTTCTGCACACAAGACTGTAGCTCTGTTAGCCCTGCTGGCCGTTTGCATGTACCTTCAAATGTTCTGACAAACACTCGGGCAAGCTCTTCCCAGCTATAAATACTGCCAGGTGCTAACTGATTCAACCACGCTCTGGCCAAGCCCTCTAACATCAGAGGAAGGTGCTTCATGGCCACTTCATCATTGCCACCACCAATCTGCACGGCCACTCGGTAGTCCTCAAGCCAAGTGTTAGGCTTGGACTCACAAGTGAACTTGCTGACTCCAGTCGCCAACCTGAACTTGGGAGGAATCACTGCTGCTCTGATGGCTCTGCTGAAACACTCGGCACCTGAAACATGCACCCTGCTGCCGGTCGGGTAATCTCTATCGTGGCCATCTCTGTGTGCTCTGTTCCTGTCAACCAGACCTTGAACGAGAATGGATCTCGCGTCAAAGCCCGGCTCCCGGGGGTCGACTGGAATCCTTGGCCCACCACTGTGAGGGCGCCTGTCATCGTGTTGCCGAGGCGCGTATGACCCACTCCTTGGGGGAGGCGTGGGTACTCGACGACGATCATACTGCTCACGGTTTCTGTACTGATCCTGTCGATCTCCACGTCCCTCACGCCTTGGAGGTGATCTTGGGCTGTGAGCCGACTGAACTGTGTCTACCATTACAGATCTACTATGAATCCTATTCCGAGACTGTGACACTGTTGTGTTCTGCTCCCCCGCCGCCCGGAGCAAAGCCCGGATCTGCATCAAACCCCTACCAGCCTCCGACTGGGAAGGCTGAATCGACTCTGCTATTCGGGCAGCAGTTGTGAGATTCCGGATCGGAGTTCGATATACCTGGGTTGGAGGCGGAAAAAGTTGTCGCCGACTGGATTCAGGAACTCGCTGCCGAGCACGCTCGTCGAGTGCGTGCTGGAGATTCTCCAGTCGAGTGCGCTCAGCCAAGTTGGCCAGGCGCACCTCCTCCAAGGCTCGGGCCTCGGGGGTTTCTCCAACGATAGGAGTGTGAAGTGCATCCATGTTACGGCGGCGAAGCTCTTCCCTCTGCTGCGAAGAGAGGGGCTCGGGGCGGTACTCCTCGTGGACACGCGACGGATCGCCTCCGCCATCACCACCGTCGTTGCGGGGGAAGCCAGGAGGACTGTGCGGTCCATTGACCATCAGGACTTCCGCCGCAGGGTCACTACTGTCGCACTCAGATGCGGTCTCAACGGAGCCAGTCGAACAGGCCGTAGAGAGTTTCGTCGGGCTCGATTGCCGCGACTTGGGGGGTGGCCGACTGGCGAGCCACCGCGTGCCTCACCCACCGCTGGAGCCTCAACCGACCGGAACGCTTGCGCCGGCGGGTAGCAGGGAGTGAAGACGCCACCGGAGCCGACCGATACTGGGTCGACGGCTGCCGCAGGAGGACGCCGCGGACGCACACGCGAAAGTCTGTTGCCCCGCGGACGGGGAGCGCCTCAACGTCGAGTGGAGCTTCTTGGAGCCAAGCGGAGTCGTCGGCGACGAACACGAGCGTGCCGAGACGGATCTCGTGGCCCTCGGCCAATCCTCCGCCTGAAACCATGCTGATGGGGATCAGAAAAATTGCAACTTCTCCAACAAGTCGCTAAGACACCCACCCCAAGGTGGGTGCCAACTATCGTGGTTCTAAGTCTGACAGTAGAATGGGGGGGTAGGGATGTAGAGGCAAGATTCGAGCTATGGAGAAGCTGTACACACGAGTTTTACGAGTTCAGGCCCTTCTCGGAGGAAGTAACAGCCCTACGTCTCGGAGCCCGGAGGCGATCGACTGGATTATATGCGTGTGTGTTACAGGGGGTGCGAACCCTTGTGCATGTGGAGGGGGTGGCTTATATAGAGTGCGCCAGGACCCCGGCCAGCCCACGTTACAAGGGATTTAAGGTACATCAAGAGGGGGGCGTTACTGGTAACGTCCGTAATAAAGTGTTATAAATGGCTATTAAGTCTAGGAGTCAATGCTCGATCGTTGCTGTGTAGAGTGACTTTAGGTCTTCTGTCCGTCGAGTGTTTCTTGTTACGGTCGAGTGATCTTGATTCCTCCGAGTGGAAATGTTTCTGGTCGAGTGGGTGATGGTACCCCTCGAATGCTTCTGGCTTTAGCGTGACGTCCTTGGGGAGGGTATTTAGGTCAGGCCTGTGACCCTACCCTAGGTACATGTCCTCATCAGGGGGTCCCGAACTGTGCGTCTAAGGCTAATGGTAACAGGAGACGGGGGACACGATGTTTACCCAGGTTCGGGCCCTCTTGATGGAGGTAATACCCTACTTCCTGCTTGATTGATCTTGATGATATGAGTATTACAAGAGTTGATCTACCACGAGATCGTAGAGGCTAAACCCTAGAAGCTAGCCTATGATTATGATTGTGTATATTATCTCTATCGACTAGCCTGGCCTCGGTTTATATAATGCACCAGAGGCCTAGGATAACAAGAGTCCTAGACGAATTCGCCAGTGGGGAGGAGTCCTTGCCTTGATCACCAAGTCTTGTGGAATCTTCCTTGTATGCGACAGCTGTCCGAACTGGCCCATGAGTATACGGCCATGGGGGTCCTCAGCCCAATCCAACTGATCGGGAGACGACGTGATGAGTACCCCCTAGTCCAGGACACCGTCAGTAGCCCCCTGAACCGGTCTTCATGTTGGGGACGCTCCTCAATTCTTCCGAACTGTTCTTCATCTTCGGTTGTCGGTCTTGAAAACTGGTTCAACAAATCTTCTCATCTTCGATCTTGAGGATCGCCGAAGTGCATCCGACGAGTTTACACATCGGGTATCCGAGGAGCCCCTTTAAGTTTCCGGCCTTTATCAATGCCTTGTTATTTTTATGCCACACCTCGGGTTTGAAGTTATTCCCGGGCGGCAGTGTCCTCTTGCGTCCAAGCCCCAACGCCGGACTATATTCGAGGTATCTTTTGCAGCCGGGTACCAACGCCGGGCTGTATCTGAGCTCCAACGTCGAACTATATCCAAGTTCCAACGCCGGACTGTATCCAAGCTCCAACGCCGGACTATGTCCGAGCTCCAACGCTGGACTGTATCCGAGGTGTCATAGATCACCTTGGTTCTAAAAAGTTGAAGGAGTTTAGCCGAGCTCAATGCCCGAAATGCCCTCTATGGAGCCAGCCACTAGCGCCCGAGCTTTATGCCGGACTGCTTCCGAGGTGGTGCACCACCCGACAGCGGGCTGATTTTTTGTGAATATTTTTTATTAGTGCAATTTATTCTCTGCCGAGATATATAGCCGGTATATGTATATCCAGTAGCCCTCAAGGTGTGTGTCGGTCTAAAACCTGAGATGCACCTGAAGGAAAACATGAAACCGCTGTTCCCAGTAGCCCCTGAGACTCAGGCCGATGCGCGAAATCGGCCTGAGGATCAACTCCTAGCTCGGCAGCATACATAGGAATAAAAACGCAATGTAATATATTAGAAATAATAATAACACTACTAGGAAAAGGGCTATAGACAATGTGCACACTAATGGCGCACCAGACATGCGGTGCACCACTACTATATAGCAGTGGCGCACCGTGTGCTGGTGCGCCATTAGTGTGACAGACACTAATGGCGCACCACAACAATGGTGCGCCAGTACTAACAATTTTTTTTTCTTTTTTTCAAAAATACTAATGGCGCACCACAACCATGGTGCGCCACTACTAACAATTTTTTTTCTTTTTTCCAAAAATACTAATGGCGCACCGGGGCGCAGTGCGCCATTACTAGTTTAAACTAGTAATGGCGCACCAGTCACCCCGTGCGCCACTACTATCATTTTTTGTTTTTTTGCAAAACTACTAATTGCGCACCGCCAGCTGGTGCGCCATTAGTAACCAGGGTTACTAATGGTGCTTTTGTTGGTGGTGCGCCATTAGTAACCTGGGACCAGCCAGATATTTTGGACAGCCACCTACACACTCACTTTCCCCACTTCATTCTCTCCACCTCCTCCTCCAAGCTTGTCTCGGCTGCCTCCTCCTCCTCACCTCATTTGCACCATAGATTCATCCAAATTAAGTGGTTAAATTACCTTGTTTTGATAGGTAATTAAGGGGAAAGCTTTCTTTATTTTGTAGATCTACTTTTTTGTCCCTCCAACAACGTGCACATGCACTTTTTATGGCCTAGCTAGATCTATGTATGTTTGTGGTGTTGCATATGTTTGTGGTATTGCATATATGTTTGTGTTTGTAGGTACCAGTATTTGAAATGCGATAGTTGCCAATATTTTGCCGGAATGTTGATTCATTTCCGTTTCGGCGAGAATTTTGGCACTATGCATTCTTTTTGGTCCTATTTTTAGGCAAAGTCATGCCAAAATTTTTCTTGGTTCTAAAATATCGTTTTGCTCTACCCCGCAGGCGACCATGGTCCGCACGATGACCGAAGGCATCGTGAATAGGTTTTTGAGCTCCGCGAAGGCCGAGATGCTTCAAAATAACGAGACGGAGATAAGATGTCCGTGTCGAAGATGCAAGCTGAGGAGCCTTATGGACCCGGATTCCGTACAGGTGCGGGACCACCTGCTCTTGCGTGGTTTCATGGATGGCTATCGGTGGCAAGGTGATGAAGATGATTATGAAGTCGTCCATGGGGGCCGGCCGGCAAGAAATGAGGAAGGGCAGCAAGACAACCGCGGTGAGGGCGGGCGAGAAGACGAAGAATCTCCAGGACATGATCACGAAGTAGATGCAGTACACAGTCATCATGTAGAAGATGCCAGACATGATGATGAGGAAGATGCTGGAGCAGACGAAGGGCATGATCATGAAGATGAAGATGCCGGAGCAGACGACAATGGACCATCGATGGGCTTGCAGGACCCTCATATTCAAGAGCTGCTTCTCAAGCAGACGGATAACGCAAGAGCTACCGCCCGAGAGAAAGCCAAGCTGGATCAACTGGAGATAGACGCGGTTACTCCATTGTATGAAGGATGCAGGCCCGAGGATACCCGCCTGAAAGTAACGCTCATGGCTCTGGAGATGAAGGTAAAACACAAAATGACCGACGCATGCTTCGACGAGAACATGTCATTCTGGCACGAACGTCTTCCCAAGGGGAACAAGTGCCCGACCAGTTTCGAGGAGGCGAAGAAAATCGTGTGTCCTCTGGATTTACCGCACGTGAAATACCATGTGTGCATGAACAATTGCATCATTATCGGGATGAGCACGCGGAGTCTACCATATGTCCGGTGTGCGGCGTCACTCGATACAAGAAGAGGAAGAAAGCTCCTCGAAAAGTGGTGTGGTACTTTCCGATCACTCCTCGTCTGCAGTGGTATTTCGCGGACCCTAAGGTAGCAAAGCTCTTGCGTTGGCACGCGGATAGGGAGGAGAAGAAGAGAGAAGATGACGCAAATGATCCGGAGATAAATAAAAAAACAAGATGCTGAGTCACCCTAAGGATGGGAGCCAGTGGCAAGCATTGAACTTCGAACACCCAGAATTTGGGAACGATCCAAGGAATATCGTGCTGGGCGCGAGCACCGATGGAGTCAATCCGTTTGGCAGCCAGAGAAGCACACATAGCACCTGGCCTGTGTTTGTGTGGATGTACAACCTTCCCCCCTGGTTGTGCATGAAGAGGAAGTACATTCACATGAGTATGCTAATTGAAGGGCCGAAACAACCAGGGAACGACATCAATCTATATCTGGGGCTGCTGAAAGAGGAGCTAGACACGCTGTGGAAAACGCCAGCCAATACGTGGGACGCCGCAGAGAAAGAATATTTCCCTATGAGAGCCGCACTGCTCACGACGGTGCACGACTATCTCGGTTACGGATATGTCGCGGGGCAGGTGGTCCACGGATTTTCTGGATGCATCAGGTGCATGGATGACACAACGTATCGCCAGCTAGATAGAGATCCCGGGTCTTCGAAAACCGTGTTCATGGGACATCGAAGGTGGCTTCGCGACGATGACTCATGGAGGAAACGCAAGGATCTGTTCGATGGTGAAACCGAAACCCGAAGACGCCCGCGTACGAGGAGCGGCGAGGAAATAGATGAGCTGTTGAAAAATTGGAAAGATTGCCCACTGCCGGGAAAGAAGCAAAAGGCACCAGAGCCGGGAAAGAAGCGAAAGGCGGAAGAGCCGCTGCTGAAGGTATGGAAAACGAGGTCTGTTTTCTGGGACTTGCCGTACTGGAAGATCCACCGTGTGCCGCATAGCCTTGATGTCATGCATATCACGAAGAACGTGTGCGAGAGTCTGCTTGGTACCCTGCTCAACATGCCAGAGAGGACCAAAGATGGGCCGAAAGCAAGGGCAGACTTGAAATCAATGGGCATCAGGGAGGAGCTTCACGCCAATGATGATGATGATGAGGCGAAGCAGGACACGGAAAGTCGTCGCAAAGGCAAAAAGGCCAAGAAGACCGGAAATGACTTCCCTCCCGCGTGCTTCACTCTAAGTCAGGAGGAGATCGATCAGTTTTTCACCTGCCTCGTAGGAGTAAAACTTCCTTACGGTTATGCGGGGAAGATAAGCAGATACCTAGACTAAGCGAAGCAGAAGTTCAGCGGGATGAAGTCTCACGACTGTCACGTGCTGATGACGCAGATACTTCCAGTTGCAATCCGTGGGATCATGGACGCGCACATCCGTGAAATGCTATTTGGCCTATGCAACTTTTTCGACGTCATCTCTCGGAAGTCGGTTGGCGTGAGGCAACTCAGAAGGCTACAGGAAGAGATCGTGGTGATACTATGCGAGCTTGAGATGTACTTCCCGCCCGCATTCTTCGACGTTGTGGTGCATCTACTGGTCCATATCATGGAGGATATCATCCAACTCGGGCCGACGTTCCTGCACAGCATGATTCCGTTCGAAAGGATGAATGGTGTCATCAAAGGATACGTTTGCAACATGTCACATCCAGAGGGAAGCATAGCCAGGGGCTTTCTGACCGAAGAGTGCATCTCCTACTGCACGAATTACCTAGGCATCGAGAACCCCGTTGGTCTGCCCGTTAACAGGCACCTCGGCAGGCTCGCTGGATGGGGTCACCGTGAGGGTCGCCGCGAAATGCATGTCGACTTCGAGGGTCGACTCGCCGACTTTGAAAGAGCAAACCTAGTCGCGCTACAAAACATAGACGTGGTCGATCCTTGGGTGGTAGAGCACAAAACCTTTATTGAGAAGACGTACAATGACCGAGGCCAACAGAGGACAGACGGAGATATAATCAAAGAGCACAACTCATGTTTCACGCGTTGGTTCAAGCAGAAGCTTTTGTCGTACCCTTTACATGAGGATTCTTCCGCGGAAGAACAACTCATATTCGCCTTGTCACAGGGCGCCGAGCACAACCTGATGACGTATGAGGCGTACGATATCAACGGCTACACATTCTACACCGAGGGAAAGGACATGAAGAGCGATGGTTATCAGAACTCCGGGGTAACGATGGAATCCTACACCGGTAACGACAAGGACAGATACTACGAAAGGATCGAGGAGATCTGGGAGCTGAGCTACGCTGGAGAGAAGGTCCCGATGTTCCGTGTCAGATGGGCCAAGAGCGTCCTAAAAGAAGACCGGTATTTCACCACCATGGTTATACCCGAAGCCAAATCCAAGACCGCGGGCGCAAACGTCACCGCAAAAAATGAGCCATGGGTACTGGCTTCCCAAGTGGACCAATGCTTCTTCATTACCGACCCGTCAAAGCCCAGTTGTGTTGTCGTGAGGAGAGGCAAAAGGAAGATCATCGGAATGGATGGAGTCGCCAATGAGCAAGACTTCGACAAGTACGGCGACCCGAAGATGGAACATGACGACGACGATGAAGTACCAGCATACACCATAAGAAGAAGCAGGACCACCCTACCTAAAGGACGTCCGTTCAAGAGAAGAACTCCATTTACGAAAAATAAGGGCAAGAAGATTGTGAACAGATAGCTAGCTAAGATCGATTGTATTTAAATTGTAGCCTTCATTTTTCAATTGTATTTCGACATATTGAAATGATATTTCTTCTGTTCTAGTGTCCTCATGAATATTTATTTATGTTTATTATGGTATTCAATTTCTAACTCACAAAAAGTATTGAATTCGTTAATATTTTTTGAACTCGTGAATATTTTTAAATTTCATGGGCACTTTTTGAATTCATGAATATTTTTTCAAATTTGATGATATTTTTTCATATTCAATATGAAAATATATTGAATATTCATGAGGACACTCGATCTCGATCCCCCTCCATCTCGATCGCTATCCCCCCTCGCCAGATCCCCCTCGCCGCCGAGCACCCCCCACCCTCCCCCGCTCCACCGCCGCCGCCGACCCCCCGCACCCTTCCCCGCTCCACCGCCGCCGAGCACCCACCGCACCCTCCCCCGCTCCACAGCCGCCGCCGACCCCCTGCACCCTTCCCCGCTCCACCGCCTCCGAGCACCCACCGCACCCTCCCCAGCTCCACCGCCGCCGCCGACCCCCCGCACCCTTCCCCGCTCCAGCACCACCGAGCACCCACCGCACCCTCCCCCGCTCCACCGCCGCCACCGACCCCCGCACCCTCCCCGCTCCACCGCCACCGCCGACCCCCCGCAGCCTTCCCTCTCCACCGCCGCCGCCGACCCCCCGCACCCTCCCCTGTCTCCTCGCTCGGTTCCCCCTCCCCCCCCCGAGCGCCATTGCTATACAAAAAAAAGATTACTAATGGCGCACCTCTCTGGGGTGCGCCATTGCTATTCAAAAAAAATAGATTACTAATGGCGCACCTCTCTGGGATGCGCCATTGCTATACAAAAAAAAAGATTTCTAATGGCGCACCGCGTGTGGATGCGCCATTGCTATCAAAAAAAAATCTAATGGCGCACCGCTCGGGGGTGCGCCATAGCTAACCCTTCCCCCCACTAAAATCCCCAGTCCCCTTTCTATCTCTCACCCGCCCACTGCCCCGCCCCGACCCGACCCGTACTGCGCCGCCGCCGCCCCCGCGCCCTGTGCAAACCGCCGCTGCCGCTCCCGCACGTTCCCACTTCCCCTCCCCTCGCGCTGCTTCACCCGACTAGGTCGTCGCCATCACCGCATCGTCCCCGCAACCACCGTCGTCCCCGCACCCCACTAAGGAGTCCAGGAGCTCATCGTGGATCGAGGTCTTCTTCCACCTCCGGCCACCGCGGCCTCACCGTCGATCCGCGTCACCTCGTCAACCCCGGCCCCGCACGAGCTCGCCATCGTCTTCCTCTCGGTGAGCTGCACCGGTTCCCCTTCCCCCCCCTTTGATTTCGTCGCTGTAGACTGTCGCACCACCGCGCCCCAGCTCCTGGTTGCCGCCCCCCGTGGCCGTGCTCCCCTCGGCCCCTGGCCGCGCCCTGGCCCCGCCCAGGCGCGCTCACCGCACCGCGGCCGCGCCTCCACTACGCTCGGGCCGCGCCCAGCCGTATCGCCCAATTTGGATTACGGCCGGAGATGGTTGTGAGCATAACAGCATGAACAATAGGGCTTCTTTGCTTGTGTGTTCCTGCTGCTTGACTAATTGAACACCTGCTGTTGCTACCGTGGGACAATGTTCCTTCTTTTCTTCCTGATGTTGCTATTTCCATTGAAGTACTCACATGTGTTCTAGATGAGCTGCTGCTAGTTAGTTCCCCTTAGACTACATTCTAGATTGCATAGCATAACTCCAGAATTTTGTCATTGCACACCTGCGCATATATTTCTGTTGTGAGCATAACTCCAGAATTTATTTATCTGTGATTCGTATTGGTTAATAATCTGCAGGTAGTTGTATTTTTAATTCACTAGCCTTTTACTTATACATGTGAGAAGTGGGAAGCTAAGTCAATAGGAGCTAAACTCAACCCTTGGCTTGTTACGTGAGCTCAAACTAGTACCTAGTGAGTGTTTCATGTACTGAACTTGGATTTTCGGTGTTTTTGTAACATCCATGTAAGGTGCATAGCAGCCCTATTTTATGCTAGATCCTTTGTTTAACCAAATTAGTTAGGAATGATAACCCATTCATGAGCAATATTGCGAGATGTTGGTTGCCTTTTAGAGAAAATCTGGATCGTGGGGTGACTCTGGCTGTAAACTGAACTTGGTTCGGTTAAAAACTGCACTGTCAAATCTGGACAGCAAGCTTATATCTGAAAAATGAGTTAGCTAGGCTCAGAATTTTGAGTTGGCCCCTTTACATATGTTTTAGATGAAGTTTCAAGGTTTCTTTAGAGTATTTATTTGTGTCGTTTGGATGTACGGTTTGAGAGCAGCTATCAGTTTAGTTTGCTGTCCCGAAATATATGTTCCTGGGTACAGTATATTGATATGGGAGATTAGGCCCTGTTAGAGGTGGTATTAAAATAAAGTTACAACATGAAAATTTTAGAGGCTGTTCTGTAGATACTTAAAACACATATCACTTGTCAGGTTTCGTTCGGTATATTAAATCCTATGAAATTATCAAAGTGGGTTGTACTATGTTGGACAGAATTTTATGTTTGGACTTGGGTGAATGTAACCAGACTTATACTCTCAGATTTTGTCATAGTTGATGGTGTGAGGAATTATAATGTGATAAAGTATATACGTTGTTGCAACACCTATATAATGTGATAAAGTATATACATTGTCATCTAAGTTGAGCTGATTTTGATTTCCGTATGTTATGGGGGGACAACAGATATTGCTATATGTTCATTCTTGAGGGTACAGACTTGCTAAACTATTGATGATTTTTTCTTGGGTGACCTATTAGATCTGGAATGGAAGCTCACATAAGTTGAGCTGATTTTTGTCCATATAAAAGCAGAGGACCATATGGTCTGTGGCCTTTTCATCCATATGAAAGTAGAGGCACATTGTGGTGCTAGTTTGCTGGGTTTGTCTCCGACCATCGTGTCTTGATGATTTTGCAGGTACCCCGAGAGGCCCTTGAGTTTGCCGGAATGTCGATTAACTTCAGTTCCGGCAAATTCGGGTACTCCATATGTCCTATTTTCAGCAAAGGTCATGCTGAATTTTCCGTGAATTTTAGCATGACTTTGCTAAAAAATAGGACATATGGGGTACTTGCGACTAATGCATGGGCCGGGGTATCTTAGTACTTAATTAAGTAGGATCAACTGCCCCTTTATTCTTGCTGCATTAAACCATAGGTGGCAATAGAGCCAAGTGATTAGGCCCAACTTAGAATTCCCCATCCCTTTTCTTGATAGGGTATATTATTAGAAGATACCCATATATATCAGTCAACCTAGGGTGCCTCGGCATCGATAAACCCTAAATGATGAAAACTTAACTTAGCATTTAGGGTGCCTCAGCGTCGACAAACCCTAAATTATAAAACCTTGGCTTTTAGGGTGCCTCGGTGTCGATAAAAACCTAAATGATGAAAGCTTAGGCTTTTAGGGTGCCTCGGCGTCGACAAACCCTAAATGATAAAAGCTTAGCTTTTAGGATGCCTCAGTGTCGACAAACCCTAAATGATGAGACCATGATCTTGTTCCTTGACAATAACCAACTTTTTGACCAAACTTTTTTCCTATTTAGAGCGAAACATGGCCCACAACGATGAGGCCGGCGGTTCGGGCGGCAAGGCATTATGGGAGCTGTCCCAGGAGATGGAGGAAGAACCTCACCGCCATGAGGACGCCGTGGAAGACACCGATCCTGACTACACAACCCCTAGTGGCGTCGGGGATGACACCACTGATGGTGCCGCCGAGGATGCCACCACTGATGATGGCAGCGCACGCACAGATGGCAGCCAACCGAAGAGGCAACGGAAGGACCGGCGCCCGAACATGCTCGGCACCGTCAAGGAGGAATTTACTAAAGTGAACTGCGACGGGGATCTAACGGTGCCCAAAGAATTAGTCAAGGGCTACTCGGTTCAGCTCGGGTGCATTCTCCGGAGCACCGTCTCGATCAACACCGAGAACCTAAGGCATAAGGACCGAGGGAATTTGCGCAACCTCCTCTTCACGAAGCTGCACGAACGATACAAGTTCCCCGTTGAGTTTGCAAACACACGCCTCTCAGGGAATAAAGTGAACGGTGCCGCCCTCACGAAGATGAGCACGGCCATGTCTACTTGGAGAAGCGCGGTGAAGAGAATGATTAACAAAGGTGAAAGTTATGAGAAAATCAAGGCGAAAAATCCTTCGATCAGCGAAGATGACTACAAGGAGTTCAAGATCAAGTGCGAGAGCGGCGCATCTGAGGAATCAAGTGAGTGGGGGAAAGAGACGCGGGACTTGAACTTAGGGGTCCACAAACTCGGTCCCGGCGGTTACAGAGTGGCGGAACCTATATGGGACAAGGAGGACGCGGAGCGTGCCGAGCAAGGCCTACCGCCCCGCTTCGAGAAATACCGTGAGAAGCAGACCAGGAACTATGTCAGGGCCCGGTACAAGGAGGACCCGGTAACAAAGGAGCTTACCACGGATCCGAAGACCAAGGCGCTTGAGCGTGTTCTAGTAAGGAATACACCCCCGCGTAATTAGCTCCATATGGTTGCATTCTAATTAATGAAGCCAAATTTCTAAATGGTTCACATTCCTTCCGCAGGAGACTGAAAGCAGTAGCGCGGGGTCGTCTCAGAGCTCCCCAGCTTGGGACAGCACTCTAAATAGGGCGTTGAACATAATGAAAAACAAGGATAAGCTCAGTAAGCCGTCGTCAGCTGGTCATGTGGCTGGCAAAGGCTTGTCCACAAAATGGTCGTCATACTATAACGTTGGTGGGCAAAAGGAGAAAAAGACCAGCTCGGAAAGCCAGTCGCGCGAGGTTCAAGAACTCAAGGCACAAGTGGCGCGGATTCTGGAGATTGTCCAAGAGCAAGTGCAACAACAACTGGGAACGACGCTCACCGCCATTGTGCCTAGCTTGATTGAGCGGCTGCAGGCATGGATTGCGGGCGGCCAACAGGGGCCGCCCCCGGTTCCCAGCTTCACGGCTAGCAACTCGCACAACGCGCAGGCGGCGCCATTGGTGTCTCCGGCGGAGGCGGTATTGGTGTCTCCGGCGCCGGCACGGGCATTGGAGCTTAATGCACCCGGGTGTACACCGGCCGGCACCTCGGCAGCAAGCGGCCCCTCCGTCAGTTGCACGCCCGCCGTTGGCGGTGCCTGACATTAGCCAAGCTCGACGCCATCACGGTAACTAAGCCTCTCGGCTGATGACTTCATCTCCTTGCCTTTGACTGGGCATCCCTGACGCCCTACATGTTTTCGTAGGGCGCCGCCGACGTTCCATGCACTCTCCTGCACTTCGTGGGCGGCGAGTTGATCGATGTCGCCAAGGGCAGAATCATTCAACCGGGCAACCCCGTGTTCCACGGTAATCCGATGCCACCCACCGTGTATAGGGTTGAACTGGTTCGGGTGCTGCCAGGCTGCGACGAGTTGTTACCTGAGATTCAACCCGCTGGGGCCGACGAAGATGATGTGATGACCCTCAGCGCCTGCGTAAGCTGGCCCCTGCTTTGGCCGAAGAGCCAGATTCGTTTGGGGGCGGGGGACACCACGCCACAGACAACACCGCCAGTCGTGCCGGTGCCAAGCCATGGCAAGACCGCCGCAACGCTACCGGACATTCCGGACATCCCTATGGCACAGGATCCGGACGACGACGACAACGACGACGGTACATTTACCAACATCGATAAGTACTTTGCCGAACATGGGTACGGTGACAAATTCTATGGGCCTCCTTCTAAAGAACCCAACCCTGAAAAAGACGACCGCGATCGAGCTGGTACCGCGGATAAACCCAATTGCAACAGGCGTCGTCTGGCGTTCAGTTCTCAGGAGACGCCTCCAGCTGCCGCCTTCACCGAGCCTCAGATAGCCGAGCTACGGAATATTATCAGCCCCAACACACTCAAGAAGGCGGTCTCTGAGCAGAACTCGATCCCATTACAGGAGATGAGGAAGAAGGGACGGAAACGAAAGAATAACAAGGGCGGTGCGAGCCAGCCGGCACCGAGTACGATCCGTGCTCAGGACGGGCCACCTTCACCTAACGATATCTCGAGGAGGGTGCATGTGGCGGGTAGGCCGATGCTACCGACTAATCTGCTCAATGCTGCAACCGGTGCTATGCAGAGTCTGCATGACAGTTTTCTTTCTTTGGAGAAGCGGCGTCTCTCCGAGAATGATGTGGCATACCCGGTTTTCGTGGCCAAGGTGCCAGAGGGCAAGGGCTTTGTGGATAGCGCCATCGGGGGTACGATCGTCCTGCGGTTTGATGACATCTTCGCTATGTTTAACCTTCATCCGCTGCACTACACTTTTGTTCGGCTATTTTCGCTGAGTATGGAGATGCGGATCATTAGAGACAAGACCCCGGACATCGTGATAGTCGACCCCTTCTACATGCGTGCCAAGATCTTGGGCAGCGCTGGGGACCGGCAAGTCACGAGTTCATACCTCGAAGGCGTCATTCTGGCAAACCCAGATAATGATAACTTCCTCGTGCCTTACTTTCCCGAGTAAGTCACCCCCTCACCGCCCCGTAACATATGATTTCTTAGATTTCTATCGTTCTTTTTTTTCTAACATTCCGTGTTTTGTGTAGTGACACACATTGCACACTCATCCTCTTAAGCCCGAAATATTCCATGGCCACGTATTTCGACCCGGACCGTAAGTCGAAGAAAGACTACACAAATATCAAGAAAGTTCTTGATGATGTTCTCCCCGGCTATGCCAGATCTGGAGGCACCTTCAGCAGGCCAGTTCGTAGGTACGGCAAGCACATCTTCAGCCACAATATGATGTTCTCCTGCGTCAAGCAGCCGCCTGGCGGTCAGAAGGATGCCTACTACAACCTCCATCACATGCGGGCGATCGTACAGGACCATAATCACCTTCTGCTACCAAATAATCTCAAAGATTGGGCCGCACGCTTGTCGGCAATCCAGGACACGGACATTAGACAAGAATTCTTTCGCATCCAGTCGGAGTTTGCAGAAATCATCCATCAACCGTCCAACAGTGAGATAGAAACAACGCTACAAATGCAGGCTGACAACGCCCACGATTTCATGACCATCACAAAAGACGGCGGCTTCATCCACGCTCCGGTCCCTGAGTCGACTCGAAAGTAGTGATGCTATGTAGTTCTGAAATGTCGATTGGCTCATGTTGTAATATTAAACTTTAATGAACTTGTATGTCTCTTTGGTTTGGACAGTCGTTCAACTTATATGTAATCGATGCTATTTATTAGTAGGACCATGAATCGTGCTATTAATGTGTTGCTTTTCTCTTCCGATCCTTTTGTTGCATACTTATATATTGCTTATGTATTGTCTGTGAATTGCTACTAATGTTTTGTTTGGCTAGTGCATAGAGATGCCATCGTATGTCGTATACAAGGGTAAGGTTCCCGGAGTCTACGACGACTGGGAGGAGTGTCGGAGACAGGTTCACCGTTTCAACGGTAACAGTTAGAAAGGGTACACCACTAGGGCGGAGGCGGAAGCTAGATACGCGCGCTATCTAGCGGGAGAGAGGAGGGAGCGGAGGAGGAACCGGATGAAGACCAGTTTCATCGCGATGATGCTAATCGTGATGACCGCAGCTCTCTTCAATGTGATGGTAGTTTAGATGATCGATATCGACTTGTAATGTGAAGACAAACTCGCTACTCGCGGTTTCGAGACTTGTAATGTTCTAACTTTGTTCGGTCTTTTGAATTCGGAGACTAATATGATGAATTGTATTCGGAGACTAATCTTCTATTGTATTCGATAACTCTGCTGTTTATATGCTGTGCTGTCTATATTCTGTGCAGTAATATGTTTTGTAACCTGTGCAAATATCAGAAAAGAAAAAAATCCCTAATATTCATACTAGTGGCGCACCACCCAAAACTTTAGTGGCGCACTGCAAAATTCATACTAGTGGCGCATCAGCAAGCAGTGCGCCATTAGTAAGCCAGAGACATGGTTAAATATGGCCCCCTGGGAGGCATTCTAATGGCGCACCGTACGGTATACTAATGGCGCACTACATGGTGCGCCATTAGTATCTAGTATACTAATGGCGCACCTGTGGTGCGCCATTAGTAATAAAATCTAATGGCGTGGTGCTAGTGGCGCACATGTAGTGCGCCATTAGAAGGCAAAACAGGTGCGCCACTAGCAGCCCTTTTCCTAGTAGTGTGATCAGCGGACGGGGCCCTGAGAGAGGGTCGTGAGAAGTCGCCGCAATATACTAGCTTGATACCGGATAGGTCCATATGGTACCTACTATTGTCCGAAGACGCGTATGCGCATAGTTCGGTCAAGCCGAACACTAAGCACTTTGAATTCTCTGCATTGAATAAGCAATGCAGTAGCCCCCGAGACACTGGTCGGGTGGCAACACCAAATCATGGGATCGATGTGCCCCTTTAATATTTATAAATAATGAGCACGAAGCCCAGTAGCCCCCGAGCCTTAATGTGGGCACGGGTGGCCGAATTAAGGATCGATATCCACAGTAAAATCACAGATTATGTGTAATGATTCTATGTGTCCAAGTACTTTACATCATTATTTTGACTCCATTGCGACCGTTTATCAGTTGAAAGTGGCCCCTCGTCGGCTTCTACCCCTTTGTAGATACTACGCAGGGTGTTTCCGCAATAACAAGAGAACCCTTAGCCGACGTCTCGGTGCCCGAAGGCGGTTGTGTTAGCGGAAACGAGGCAATCAGATATGCAGGCTTTATAACTTTCGCTTAGTCATAGGAGCTTTAAACTGGGGAAGCTAGCTATGAGCCCCTGGTTAGTGTTCGGCGACAGCCGAGGCCAAGCCATAAACACTTCGGCCAATATTATGAATGGCCCATCATTTAACACAGTCATCGGATCACTGACCAGTTTACGCTTATTGTGACAGTCAGTTTTTGGCTTTCTCCACTGAGGCGCTTAACCATGCTAGCTGGAAGCACAATCGCAGTGGTTCTCCCATTGCGCACCTAGCCGAACAAAGCGGAACGTAGGAGGCAAGCATAGGAGCCGGGCAACCCAACTATTGACCAAAGACGCAATTCGAAACCGATGCATATACATCAATGTCCGAGAATGTTTTTGCCGAATCCCTAAAGGTGTCCGGCGCCGCACTACGAGACTAATGCTGGAAACACACAAATAGCTTAAAAGTGCCATAGGCTCGGAAAACCAAAAACTTCAGTAAAAACTGGACGCCCGAACTAGATCAAGTGTTCGGTGCCAAATCGAAAATTAGTCTTAGAAAAAGAAAATTGTGTTGTTGTCGTGCTTTACAATGACACATCCTATCTCAAGACTTCAAGCGGGTCAGCCTACGGCTTCAACTTCCTTATCCCAAAGGTGGAGTGCTTCTCCGAGGCTAGTTTAGCAAACTAAGTTCGAGCGGCTTTAGAGAGAAGCAAGGCTATCCGGCTATTGACCACACACTTGCGTCGAGAAAGGAGTGATAAATAATAATAATAATAAACTTTGCAACGACTAAGAAGAAGAACACTTATTATAAAACGGCTCATTTAAGAGCCCCCAAGTGACTTGGTAAAAGAATTTTATGTATAATGATTGTACGTACTGAAGTACTAATATCATATCTTTGTTCACCCGAACTTTAAACGTGTCTTAACCGACCGTCGGCTTCTCCCTCTTCGGTCAAGGACCGAAAAGTGTTATGTACTCCACCTATCGAAAATATCGACGGTGTTTCCGATAACCAGGCAATCAGGCCATAAGGCTGTAACAGACAAAGCGCGCTCAGGGAACTTATGCTATATTACTGACGAAGTGTAAGAAGCATCTTCAAAGAAAATAGTACCCCCACCGATACCTTTCTTCGGTTGCTCATTGTTACTATGAGACTTGTGCAATAGATTTTTTGTACTCATGAGTTCCATTGTGTGCCGAACATTATTGAAAACAATAAGAGTGCTAGCTTTCGGCTTCACCCAGTCTGAGGTCCGAGCTCGGATGACCCGATCGTGACAATCGCAGAGGTGCTCCCTTTACTCCCTAGCCAAACAATCGGGAACGTAGGGGTAAACACAGGAGCGAGGCAACCCAGCTTGCAAATCGCTTAAGTCAATATGGTGCATATTGTGGCGTAATACACGAACAAGGAACGAAGCCGTACAAGTATAATCATATGCAAGAGGAAAGGCTTCATGAAGGAAGCCCCCAAGTGAACTGGGTATTTGAATTTGTGTGTCACAAACAAGGTTATGTCAAGGAACTTTTTTCACAAACAACTTTTTGCCAAAAAGGTATAATGCTAGGTCGAACCGAACACAAGTTAAATTTTTTAAAACTTTGAGCATGAAGGCAACTTAGCTGGTTAATGTGTTCGGCATTGATGATGCGGTCCGAGCTTGATGCGGGACAAGGTTTCATCCCCCAAGCCGGTCCTGAGGTGGCGGAGCGAAGAGCTCAGCACTCCGAAGTGGTGACATAGCACGGCCAATGCAGGCCGACAGAGTGACGCCGAAGTCCCCGGCGTGGGGTAATGAAGTGTTGACGAAGCCCCCCATCCAGCCGAGGTGACGTGGTATGTCAGTACACCGAGTTGACGATACTGCCCGACCCGGATCATTTTCCTGTGCACAAAAAATAGTGCAAACCGGAGATAATAGTAATAATAATAATTAAAAAATCGTTGCATAATAAATAATTTATGCAAAGTGAGTAATAAAAGAAAATATGGCCTGGGCGCCGAAGTGAATGTCGATGTAGTACGTCGGCGTGATGCGGTAAAGGCGTGGCAAAGCCTGAATTCACAGGTCGGTCCGAGTTCCGGATGCGGCGTTCGCCGGACTGTGTACGAAAACTGACCGTATCACCATGCGACCGCCGTTAATGCGGCCACCATTTGATAGACCTGCATACATATGATGGACAAACCAGAGTAATAATTCCTTGGAAAAAATGAACCCAAACAAGCAAAAAATACTAGGATTAATAGCACCTGGTTTATTTGTTGTAGCAATCCGAAGAAAGGTGATTCCCAAAATTGGGGCTCGATCCGCACACCCATTGCCTGATGGGCGATAAAGCAACGGCATGACGATGCTGGCAAAGGTTGGCTTGCCGGGGCAAAGCCCTCGGTCCAGCTAACGTGACGAAACTGGTCGGCTACTGACGCCGAAGTCTCCGGAGTAGGTTGATGAAGAGATGGCGAAGCCCCCGGTCCAGCCGAGATGTCGAAGCCTCGATGTCAGCCAATGAGTCGAAGTAGGTTGGCGTGATGGACATCGGCTTGAAGAAGTAACAGTGCGGCCCTGCCGATGCTGGTCGTGACGTGGTCAATGGCATCTTGATGAAGTGACCGTGCGGCGATGCCGGTGTGCCCGCTCCGTGTAATCCGGGGGCGGCGATGTTGGTGATGATTTATCCTTCGCGATGCCGAACTCTTGTTCAGCTTGCCGAGATGATGATCCGAAGAAGTTGAGCTCGGCTCAATAAAGTGACAACGTGTCTAGCGCAGGTCGGCAGCCGTAGAGCAACGTTGTCGGGCTGGTTTGACACCAGCGCGATGGTGAAGATCATATTGGAAAAGACTTCAAAATTAGCGGGATGTGTTTGGGAACAAAACACAACACCCCACACAAAACTTCCTTCGAAAAAGATGTCCGAAATCCCGTTCATAAAAAAGATGAATTCGGGTCGGATTCGTTCTCGCGCAGAAAACAGATCCGAAAAGTGATGCACTAATAGGAACGTTCCCGGAGTTTGGACGGTCGGATCGAGCTGAAATTTTGAGGGGTGGTAGATATAGGAATTCCGCAGCCGATCAACGGTTGGATCTTCCAAAGGACGCCCGAACTAGAAGCTGGACACCACGCCCTAAACTCGTCCAGATTCCCGTCCAGATTTGACAAGGCTCCGATATATCGTGGATTGCCAGAGATTCCTCCATCAGAACTCGACAAAATTTTCCAGGGTTGCTGTAGACTCAATTCCGCACAATTCCACCGAAGCAATCGTTAGAACGACACTTGAGGAGGCGGTGGCGGCGGATACAAGTTCGCTGTCCAGAAAAACAGCACCGTCGCCCGAGGGCAATGTTGACGTTGAGCCCTCGGGCTCCCTGGATGATTCCTCCATGATCTTGATAGAGATCGGAGTTGATGTTGATGAAGGCCCTCCTCTGAACATGACGATCGGAGGTAGGGCGCAGTCCTCGGTCCAGCCAAGGTGACCAGTCGAGTCAGTGACGAAGAAGTCGACGTCGCAGTTGATCTGCAGTCGAGCCATTGATCCTTTTGCCGATCACACAGCGGAACTCTTAATGAAAGCACCAATGTCGGTGTCAAAACCAGCGGATCTCGAGTAGGGGGTCCCGAACTGTGCGTCTAAGGCTAATGGTAACAGGAGGCGGGGGACACGATGTTTACCCAAGTTCGGGCCCTCTTGATGGAGGTAATACCCTACTTCCTGCTTGATTGATCTTGATGATATGAGTATTACAAAAGTTGATCTACCACGAGATCGTAGAGGCTAAACCCTAGAAGCTAGCCTATGATTATGATTGTGTATATTATCTCTATCGACTAGCATGGCCTCGGTTTATATAATGCACCAGAGGCCTAGGATAACAAGAGTCCTAGACGAATACGCCGGTGGGGAGGAGTCCTTGCCTTGATCACCATGTCTTGTGGAATCTTCCTTGTATGCGGCAGCTGTCCGAACTGGCCCATGAGTATACGGCCATGGGGGTCCTCGGTCCAATCCAACTGATCGGGAGACGACGTGATGAGTACCCCCTAGTCCAGGACACCGTCAGTCATTACGCATAGGGCTATAGCCCCAACTGCCCTATGCCTGTCTCCGCCCCTGATAGTTTTGTTCATCTCTTGGAGAGAACTATAAACAGACTGAAAAGTTGGAAGGAAAAATTTTTATCTATGGGAGGGAAAGAAATCTTACTGTAGGCAATTATTCAATCTATTCCTATGTTTGCTGTGCCAGTCTTTCATATTCCCAAAAAACTTTGTAAGGAAATTATTGATGCAATGACGGAGTTTTGGTGGGGAGATACATATGAAATTAAACGAATGCACTGGATGGCGTGGTGGAGAATGTGTATCCCTAAGAAAGATGGAGGTATGGGATTCCGTGACTTACACTCTTTTAGTCTGGCTATGTTGGCAAAACAGTCCTGAAGATTGATATCTACTTCAAATTCTCTGTGTGCACAAGTTCTTTAAGCCAAATAGTATCCAAACTGTAATTTACTCAAGGCAGGTCCAAAGAAGGGTTCCTCTTTCATTTGGCAAAGTATTGTGGCAGGTCTGAACACTTTTTGAAGAGGCCACATTTGGAGAGTGGGCTCAGGTCATATGATCATTATTTGGGAGGACCATTGGATCCCACGAAGCCCATTACATATGGTACTAACCCCAAAGGGACAAATACTACGGCAAACAGTAAATGAGCTCATTAATCCGATGACGGGTAAGGGGGATGAGGTGCTAATTTGAGATATTTTTTAGGATTGACGTGGATAGAATTCTTTGAATACCTCTCAGTGAACATCAAGAAGACGATTTCATGGCTTAGCACTACACACTAGATCATATTCTTTCTCTGTCCGTTCGGCTTACTATGTTGAATGGGATCATTCTCACCGACACATACTTACTCGGGCTAATGGTGAAGGAGCATCTACATGCAATCCTGTTTGGAAAATTAATTTTATGGAAGCTACAAGCACCTAGTAAAGTTTAAAAAATTGCATGGAAGGCTCTGCATGGAATAGTACCGGGATTGGCAGCTCTAACAAATAGACATATCCCTACTACATCACAATGTCCGATATACTCTATGGGTCCTGAAGATGTCAAACACTTGATGTTTTCATTTGCTCGAGCAAAACAAGTATATATGTAGTTCCTTGGGCCTTTTGGATGTAATTCAAGATGCTGCAAACTTTGATAGATCAGGATCTGTTGTGTTGGAGGAGCTTTTGCGACGACCAGGTAATAAATACCCTATCCTTGGCCATGTTGGTCTGAAAGAATTAGTTATTGTCGGAGCTTGGTATATTTGATGGCAGCGGAGGGAGTTTGTAATTAAAAGGAAATCAAGTGGCTAAGCCACCACGTACAACTTTTGCAATTCAGGCCTTGACGAGTAATTTTGGGGCAGCATGTTCACGTACTATTTCAAAGGAAACCAACCGGTGTAAACCTACAAAGGACACTTATAAATTGAATGTTGATGCTGCATACATGGGTGATGGTTCTGGTGGAGTAGGAGCAGTGGTGCGAAACTGCAATGGAGAAGCTATAACCTTTACAAAACTTGCTTGATGCGATAACGAGCCGAAGCAAAAGCATTACAGTATGGCCTGAATCTTGCTGACAGCTTGGGGGTGTGTTCCTGTCATTGTAGAACCGGAGTCGTTGGATATTGTTCAGGCATTTACTGGAACCATCCAAGTTTGGAGCCCCTACTTAGCGATTCTTGCAGACTGCTTTCAAATAGCTCACAAGATTGGTGCAATTTCTATACAACATTGCAACTAGGAAGCAAATTATGTGGCGCATAATTTAGCTAGACATGTTGTTATACTTCAAACTCTTCTGTTTTTTGGGATGACACTGGTAGAAAAAAGCCCTTTAGTCCCGGTTCGCAACAGCCTTTAGTCCCGGCTGTGCAACCGGGACTAACTATGCGCGACTAAAGACCCCCCCCCCTTTAGTCACGCCTCTTACGGACCGCGACTAAAGGCTTTAGTCCCAGTTCTTGTGGCTGACCGGGACTAAAGGCCCGTCCACGTGGGCGCCCGTGGTCCGTCGGGGCGGAGGACCTTTAGTCCCGGTTCTCGTGGCCAACCGGGACTAAAGGGCTCCTCCGCAGGTTTAGGGTTTTAGCCCCCCTAAACCTGGTTTCTTTTTAGTTTGGAGTGTTTTATTTCTTTTATATTATATTTTGTGTTTTATTTTAATTTTGATAAAGTTTCAGTACACATATTTTACGCTACTATATACATGCATATGAAATTTCAAACAAGAAGAATTCAAGAGGAATATATAATATATATTCAATCTCGGGTGACCATATACAACTTCGAACAAGTTTCCATACACAATTAGGATGGATGACCATATACAACTTCGTACAAGTTTCAATCTCGGGTATGCATATAAATTTCTTCGTCCTCGGTATAGTGTTCTCCTTTAGGATTGATGACTTCCCTCATGAAAAATCCTGCTAATTCTTCTTGAATTGGTCGGAAGCGAGCTTCTGGACTAAGCCTCCTCCGCAAGTTATCCGTCGCGGTCCGCACGCTATCCGATGCCTTCCGCTCCGTGGTGTGTCTCCGGATGTTCTCACAAACATAGTATCCACATAGATTGGTCCCCGGTGGCTGCTTATCCACATTAACTAACCTTCTGAAATCTAGCTCATGTTTGAATTCACCGACAATTTCTTCTGAGAACCGTCTCCAAACCCTACAGGGCAAAGAAAATTAAATGAATAAGGAAGTTATTAGTTACTTGATATTAGGAAATGAACGAAAGAGACCGATCGATATAGAGCTCAAATGATTGAAAATAATTACTTTTGCAGCATTTTTCTCATGTCGGCCCAACGCTTTGGATCCGAATCCATAGAGTCCATGATTAGAACTCTGGAGGTGTGAAGTTCAATATTTAGCAGAATCCAGTGGAACCTGCGGACACGTTACATGCACAGTCATGCATAACTCATCGATTAGACATACCATGCATGGAGTAAACAAAAGAGAATGGGCACAAGAGAGAAACACTCACCCAAAATGGTAAGGAAATAGAATATGACTTTTGAGTTGATGCTTTCTAAGAAACTTGTACAGGTCTTTCTCCACGTCTTCGGGGTGATGTTGTAACACATGTCCATTAACGATATGTGGGTCAATGAACCCAACATCATGGATGTTTCTTATTTTGCATTCCCAAATCTTCAATCTGCATAATAGCGTACGCAACAATATAGTTAGGACAATATATATATATATATATATAGTGCAGGCAATGAAGAACGAGATGAGGTAGAAATAAATCACTTACAGAACGTAGCAACTCAGCATAGATTTGTCGAGGTCACGCAGATTGAACAGCTGGAACAATTCACTCATATGAATTTCTACAGAGTACCGTTTGGTGTGATGCTCATCTGTAACATCCGCATAAACATATTCTTTGTCGGCCCATGTTATGAATTGCTTGTACCAACGTAGCAGATTTCGCATTTGTGGTGGTAGACTCTTTTCCCGCGCAGGCTCGACGAGAGGCCCATTCCGCACATATTGTAATGCTATCTCACATACTGGCGCATCCTCAAGGCCTAACAAGGCACGAAGAGTCAAACCCATCTCGGACGCTTGTTCCATGGCACCCGGTACAGTCAATCCAAGTGCTGCCGCAGCTGCTATGATCTCGGGGTCCTCTTCCGGACCGGCTTTCACTATGAGCGGGGGGATCGATTGTTTCTTCTGCATCCCGAGCTGGTCAACTTGTTTCCCGCTTTTTTTACTTTCTTCTTTCTCCTCCTTCAATATTTTTGCTTGCCTACGAAGTTCATGTCCATAGTCGTCAGGCATATTCAGCTCGGCTTGGGACGGTGTCGTCAAAAAATCCTTAGCCCACTTCTTTTGCTTCTCAGTGAATACTTGCTTGGGCTCAGGCTCTTTTTTCGCCTTCATATCCGCCTTCCATTTCTCATAATCAGCAGACGCGGCCAATTTGGTTTCAGCTTCACTAAGTTCCCCAGGCCTTGGGAGGAGAGGCTTCAGTGATGGCTCCGGTACCCTTGTGGTCTTAGGTACATAAGGGTCCGGGTTAATAGTCCAGGAGCGGGTTTCCTTGCTGTCCGCCTGCTTCCGCTTCTTCGCCGGAGGTGGATTGGGGGGCGTCTTACCCGCCGGAGGAGGATTGGGGGGCGTCGTACCCGCCGGAGGTTGTGGATCGGGGGACGGCGTCGAATGGCGTGAAGGAGGTGTAGGTGAACCACCACGACCACCACCACCGCCACCACCACCACCACCATCGGAGGGGGGTGGACTTGCTAGCCTTGGCGCCTCGCCTGGAAACACTATGTACTTCTTTTTCCATAGAATGAACTGGCGCTTGACATCTCCAAGTCTTCTCTCCCCTTCGGGTGTAGGTTTGTCAATCTCCAGGTCCTCAAACCCTTGGACTATGTCTTCCACCGTGACACGAGCATAGCCATATGCAATGGGGTTGTTGTGGTGGAGTGCTCCAGGTGTACAGGGTAAAGCACTGCCGCTAGCTACCTTCGTGGAAACGTTCCCCACGGGATAATGCAGATCACATTCTTTCATCTCCTTTACATCATCCACGGGGTAGTGAGGCTCCGGTGCACGAATCTCGATCATCGGTGCACTAGCACCAGGCGGGGCATCCGTGGAAGCCACGCTGCTTCTCCGCTGCTGGCTTCCGCGATCCGCTTCATGATCTTCATGCGGCCCTGCAGCCGATTTTTCTTTCACTAGTTCATGCACGGTCTGCTTCAACTCATGGAGTTCCGATGCAAACTTCGTCATAAGATCTGCATCCCGGTCCGTCTTTCTCTTACGGCTTCTGTAACAGTACGGGTCATTGTCCTGGGAAAACCCTACTTTCCACGGAACTTTGCCTTTGCCTCGTACACGTCCTCCGTGTTCATCATTCCCGAGGGCTGTTGTCAGTGCGTCTTTCTCTCTGTTGAACTTGATCAAGCCCTCTTGAGCTTGGGTCATTGCGTCAATAAGGGCTTGGGTGGGAGCAAACTGTCTCTGCCGGTGAACACACACCCCTGTCTCCGGGTCTAGCGATCCCCCATGCCCGTACCACCAGCTTTTGGCCCTTGGGTCCCATCCCTCTGTACCTAGAGGGATTCCTCGCACCCTCAGGTCCTCCTCCATCTTCTGCCACCTAGGCTCCGAAAGGCGGTATCCTCCTGGCCCCATAATATGATGGAACTTTTTCTTACTCGCATTATCCTTATTTTTTTTGATATTTCCTTGAAATGCTCCGATTGCTTTTGCCTCACAAATTCTGGCCAATCATCTTTCAGTTTCTCATGTTGTCCATTGAAATCCGGAGTCTTGCCCTTGTTGACATAGTCACGGGTTAAATTTTTCTTGAAGTTCCGGAATGCTTCGCCCATCTTCTGAAGAGCGAACTCTTTAACTAGCCTCCTCCTCTGACGTCCACCCGGAACCTCGTTACCGAATTCATCGACTTTGTTGTATTCCGGAGGTAGAATGAAATGTTCCATAAGCTTTCTCCAGCAATCCTTTTTCGTTCTCTTGTCGACAAAACTGAAACCAAGACGTGCCTTCTTTGGCTCCTTCCATTCCTGGACGGTGATCGGGACGTTGTCTCTAACAACGACTCCGCATTGGTTGATAAACTTTGAGGTGTGCTGTAGGGGCTTGCCGGTTTCACTGACAAACTCAATGGCATATGTTTCTCCTGTTTTCATCGCCTTGGATTTGCCACGCTTTGTCGTACTCGATCCGGAGGGCTAAAAAAAGAAAGAGAGTCGCGCGCGTTAATACATATGTATTCACATTTCAGTAAGTTTGTATCACGAGAGGCTCAATGTATATATATACCTCGCCGGAGGTGGTTGCTACTTGCAATTCGAGATCGTCGGTTGTTGACGGTTGACCTCCGTCGACAATGTCCGTTCCTTCACCTTCTTGATCATCGACAATCTCTGTTCCACCATCAAGGTTCAGATAAGAAGAGACTACATCCTCTTGTTGCTCATATTCTGAGCCCGGCACATAAGGAATCTCGTTGTTGATGATGCCCATTAAATAACGTTCAGCCTCCGGATCCCTAAGCGGCTCGGTTCTATCGTCCGCCATATGTCACTCCTGCATGTAGTAAAAATTCTTTAAGTATAAAGGAATTAAAAAATAAGATTAAGGGGACATAGAGGAGGAGGAATTAAAAAATAAGATTCTTTAAGTAAAAATTCTTTTTTTTTCTTCTTCTTCCTTTCTTCTTCCTCTTTCTTCTTTCTTTCTTCTTCTTCCTTTCTTCTTCTTCCTTTCTTCTTCCTCCTTTCTTCTTCTTCCTTTTTCCTTTCTTCTTCTTTCTTTCTTCTTCTTCCTTTCTTCTTCTTCCTTTCTTCTTCCTTTCTTCTTCTTCCTTTTTCTTTTTTCTTTCTTTCTTCTTCTTCCTTTCTTCTTCCTTTCTTCTTCTTTTTTTCTTCTTCCTTTTTCTTTCTTCTTTCTTTTGGTTTTCATTTGGTTTTCATTTGGTTTTCATTTTTTTTCTTCTTCCTTTTTCTTCTTCCTTTTTCTTCTTTCTTTCTTCTTTCTTTTTTTCTTCTTCCTTTTTTTTCTTCTTTCTTTTTTTCTTCTTCCTTTGTTTTTCTTCTTCCTTTGTTTTTCTTCTTCCTTTTTTTTCTTCCTCCTTTGTTTTTCTTCTTTCTTTTTTTCTTCTTTCTTTTTTCTTCTTCCTTTGTTTTTCTTCTTCCTTTTTTTCTTCCTCCTTTGTTTTTCTTCTTTCTTTTTTTCTTCTTTCTTTTTTCTTCTTCCTTTTTTGTTTTCTTTGTTTTTTCTTCTGTTGTTTTTTTCTTCTTTCTTTTTTTTCTTCTTCCTTTGTTTTTCTTCTGTTGTTTTCTTCCTTTTTCTTTTTTCTTTCTTTTTTCTTGTTTTTCTTCTGTTTTTCTTTTGTTTTCTTCTTCCTTCTTTCTTCTTCTTCCTTTTCCTTTTTCTTTCTGCTTCTTCTTCTTCCTTTTTCTTCTTCCTTCTTCTTCTTCTGCCGACGCGCGGAGGACGGCAGGCAGGGCCAGCGGGCGGAGGACGGCAGGCAGGGCCAGCGGGCGGCGGGCGGCAGGGCGTCGGGCGTCGGCGGCGGGCAAGGGCAGGGCACGGGCGGCGGCGGCGCTCACTGGGGACGGGGGCGGCGGCGCGCAGGGCTTCAGCGTCGGCGTCGGGGCAGGGCTTCGGCGTCGGCGTCGATCGGCGTCGGGGCAGGGCTTCGGCGTCGAGAGAGAGGAGAATGGGAAGTGGCGAAACTGCTAAGTGCAGTATTTATAGACGCACCTTTAGTCGCGGTTGGGGAGGCGGACCGCGACTAAAGGTACCCTTTAGTCGCGGTTGGCCACACCAACCGCGACTAAAGGTCACCTTTAGTCGCGGTCCGCCTCCCCAACCGGGACTAAAGGGTTTTGGCGCCGCTTTCGTTCCCGCGCAGAAAGACCCTTTAGTCGCGGTTGGGGACAACAACCGCGACTAAAGGGTACCCTTTAGTCGCGGTCCGCCTCCCCAACCGGGACTAAAGGCGTTGTGCTGGAACTGGCGCGGTGCGGTGGGATGTTTAGTCCCACCTCGCTAGCCGAGAGGCTTCGACAGTGGTTTATAAGCGCGGCTGCGCTCACCACTTCGAGCTCCTCTCAAATGCAGGCTTACGGGCCTATTCTGTCACTATGTGCTTGTGGGCCTACTGGGCCTTCTGCGGGCCTGAATCCTGGCCCATTGATGGGTTTCTAGTCGTATTCAGGCCGTGCTGGCCCAGTAGGAGGCATATTTTTTATTTTGTTTGTACTTATATATTTTATTAAAGTTTATATTATTTTGTTTCTAATTCATTTTAAAATCTTAAAAATACAATTATATATCAAAAAAATCAGAAAATAAAACTAATTCATTTTAAATTCTTGTTTTTCTTCTGTTTTTTCTTCCTTTTTTCTTCTGTTTTTTTCTTCTGTTTGTTTCTTCCTTTTTCTTGTTTTTCTTCTTTTTTTCTTCCTTTTTTCCTTTTCCTTTTTTCTTCTGTTTTTTCTTCTGTTTTTTTCTGATTTTTTCTTCTGTTTGTTTTTTTCTTCTGTTTTTCCTTTTTTCTTCTGTTTTTTTCTTCTGTTTTTTTCTTCCTTTTTCCTTCTTTCTTCTTCTTCCTTTTTCCTTTTAAAATCAGAAAAATAAAACTAATTCATTTTAAAATCTTAAAAATACAATTATATATCAAAAAAATCAGAAAAATAAAACTAATTCATTTTAAAATCCCTTGAAGGTTTGACAAAAGGTTCGATACATCATTCATCGACCAAATACAAAGTTTGGTACAATAAATTATTACACATCAATTCTTCCCTTGTGTCCCTGCTTGCTTACGACTGTGCCGTATCCATGGAGCATCCTCATCACTTAACTTAATGCTTGGGTCAGTGTTCACTTTGAAGGGCGGAATTTCACCAAACATATTATAATCTTCTGACATGTCTGTCTTGTCCTCCACTCCCACGATATTTCTTTTCCCTGAAAGAACAATGTGGCGCTTTGGATCATCGCATGATGTACTGATCGTTTTCTTATCTTTCCGTTTCCTCGGTTTGCTACTCATGTCCTTCAAATAAAAAACCTGAGCGACATCTTTGGCAAGGACGAATGGTTCGTCAAGGTAACCAAGATTGTTGAAATCCACCATTGTCATTCCGTATTGCTCGTCCACCTTTACCCCACCTCCTGTTAGCTTGAACCATTTGCACCAGAACAAAGGGACCTTAAAGGAGGGTCCATAGTCAAGTTCCCATATCTCCTCTATGTAACCATAATATGTGACCTTTCGCCCATTCTCGGTTGCTGCATCAAAGCGGACACCACTGTTTTGGTTGGTGCTCTTTTTATCTTGGGCGATGGTGTAAAATGTATTCCCATTTATCTCGTACCCTTGGAAAATCGTTATAGTCGAAGATGGTTTCTTGGCCAACATGTACAGCTGATCTCCAACATCATTGTCATTCATTAAATGTTTTCGCAACCAACTGCCGAAAGTCTCCATGTGGGCCTTTCTAATCCAGGATTCAGGCTTCCCCGGGTTGTCCGAGCGTAAAATATTCTTGTGTTGCTCGAAGTACGGAGCCACAAAGCTGGAATTTTGCAGAACTGTGTGGTGTGCTTAGTCATAGAATGACCGTCCATACATATCGTGGATTTCCTTCCGATCTTGCCTTTTCCACTTAGTCTCCCCTCGTGCCGCGATTGAGGAATACCAATCGGCTTAAGGTCAGGAACATAGTTAATACAGAACTCAATTACCTCCTCATTTCCATAGCCCTTGACGATGCTTCCTTCTGGCCTAGCACGGTTACGAACATATTTCTTTAATACTCCCATGAACCTCTCAAAGGGGAACATATTGTGTAGAAATACAGGACCGAGAATGGAAATCTCTTCGACTAGGTGGAGCAGGAGGTGCGTCATAATATCGAAGAAGGATGGTGGGAACACCAACTCGAAACTGACAAGGCATTGGACCACATCGTTCTGTAACCGTGGTAGATCTTCTGGATTGATTATCTTCTGAGAGATTGCATTGAGGAATGCACATAGCTTCACAATGGCTACTCGAACATTTTCCCGTAGGAGCCCCCTCAAAGCAATCGGAAGCAATTGCGTCATAATCACGTGGCAGTCGTGAGACTTCAGGTTTTGGAACTTTTTCTCCGCCATGTTTATTATTCCCTTTATATTCGACGAGAAGCCAGACGGAACCTTCATACTGCTCAGGCATTCAAAAAAATGACCTTCTCTTCTTTGGTAAGAGCGTAGCTGGCACGACCTTGAAACCATTCCGGATGCCGGTCATCTGGGTCTTTCAAAAGTTGCTGGTCCTGCCGTGCTTCCTTTGTATCATTTGTCTTCCCATACACGCCCAAGAAGCTTAGCAGGTTCACGCAAATATTCTTCGTAACATGCATCACGTCGATTGCAGAGCGGACATCTAGGACTTTCCAATATTCTAGCTCCCAAAATATAGATTTCTTCTTCCACATGGGTGCGTGCCTGTCAACTCCCCGCGGAACTGATTGTCTGCCAGGACCCTTTCCAAAGATGACTTTCAAATCCTTGACCATATCAAATATCTCAGCACCAGTACGTTCCGCAGGCTTCGGCCGGTGATCTGCCTTGCCGTTGAAATGCTTGCCTTTCTTTCTTACGTTATGATTTCGGGGAAGAAATCGACGATGACCCAGGTACACGTTCTTCTTACAATTAACCAAACGTACACTTTCAGTCTCATGTAAGCAGTGCGTGCATGCATTGTATCCCTTATTTGTCTGTCCCGAAAGGTTACTGAGAGCAGGCCAATCGTTGATGGTTACAAAAAGCAACGCTCGTAGGTCAAATTCCTCTCCTTTGTGCTCATCCCAGACACGTACACCAGGTCTGGCCCACAACTGTAAAAGTTCATCAACTAATGGCCTTAGGTACACATCGATGTCGTTCCCGGGTTGCTTTGGACCTTGGATGAGCACTGGCATCATAATGAACTTCTGCTTCATGCACAACCAAGGAGGAAGGTTGTAGATGCATAGAGTCACGGGCCAGGTGCTATGGCTGGAGCTCTGCTCGCCAAAAGGATTCATGCCATCAGTACTTAGACCAAATCTTATGTTCCTTGCGTCAGCTGCAAAATCTTTGAACACTCTGTCGATCTTTCTCCATTGCGTTCCATCAGCGGGGTGTCTCAACTCCCCGTCGGACTTACGGTCCTCTTTGTGCCATCGCAACGACTTGGCATGCTTTTTGTTCATGAACAGACGTTTCAACCGTGGTATTATAGGAGCATACCACATCACCTTGGCGGGAACCCTCTTCCTGGGTTTCTCGCCCTCAACATCGTCACCAGGGTCATCGCCTCTGATCTTATAACGCAATGCAGTGCATACAGGGCATTCATTCAAATTCTCGTATTCACCGCGGTAGAGGATACAGTCGTTAATGCATGCATGTATCTTCAGAACCTCTAAACCTAGAGGGCAGACAACCTTCTTTGCTTCGTACGTACTGGCGGGCAACTCGTTATTCTTCGGAAACATATTCTTCAACATTTTCAGCAAATTTTCAAATGATGAGTCACCTACACCTTCCTGTGCCTTCCATTTTAGCAAATCCAGTGTGCAGCCTAGCTTTTTCAGACTATTATCGCATTCTGGATACAACGACTTTTTGTGATCCTCTAACATGCGATCCAAATTCTCCCTATCCTTGTCAGTTTCGCAGCGTCTCCGTGCATCAGCAATGGTCCGACCAAGATCATCAGCGGGCTCATCATGTGCCTCTTCTTCACCTTCACCTAACCCTTCCCCACCTTCAGCATCATCCTCCATGAAAGTATCACCGAAATGATCATGATAGTTGTCATCGATATCATCCCCTTCTTCATCTTCTTCCATTCTAACCCCTCTTTCTCCATGCTTGGTCCAACAATTATAGCTTCGCATGAAACCGCGCCGAAGCAGGTGCATGTGAACCTCTCTTGAGGAGGAGTAACCCTTCTGATTCTTACAGACAGCACATGGACAGATAATAAAACCTCGCTGCTTGTTCGCATTTGCCACTACGAGGAAATCTTTCAAACCCGTAGTGAACTCGCCGGAGAGTCGGGGACCGTACATCCATTGCCGATTCATCTGCATTATTATTATATAAAGTATATAATTAACCATCATGCATTTGTTAAACTAACTAGCTAGAAATAATACAAATTAAACAATGAACTACACACATGCATATTTTATCAATGACACATGAAAGGTTCAAGTTGCTAACCGTGATCGCGGAGGAAAAATAAATGAGAAAGCTCAAGTGTGGCTCGGACACTTCATATCATGTTTGTTTCAGGCTCTCGGGCATTTCATCGAACACCTTGTGTGCATAGGAGGAACCAAAAGCAAACCCACCACCCCCTTCTGAAAATTGTGAAGTGAGCTGAGTGAAGTGAAGTGAGCTGAGTCCTACATATAGGGATGGGCCTTTAGTCCCGGTTGGCCAGGCCAACCGGGACTAAAGCCCCTCCCGTCCGCCAGCTGGATGGGCCTTTAGCCCCGGTTGGCCTGGCCAACCGCGACTGAAGGCCTTCGGGGACCTTTAGTCCCGGTTGGCCAGGCCAACCGGGACTAAAGCCTCTCCCGTCCGCCAGCTGTCGACCGAGCGCGCTGGGCCCAGATAGTTGGTCGCGGGTCTCCTCCCGAACCGCGACTAAAGGCCCCTTTTGTCGCGGTTCGATTGTTTTGGGGACTAATGGGGGCGTATGGAAGCCTCTTTTTCTACTAGTGTGATAATCCTCCTAGCTTTATTAATTCGGATGTAATAAACGATATAACTATTTTGAAGCATCAATAAAATGCACCATGAAGGCTTTCCCTCAATAAAAAAAACTGTTTGCACCAAATATTTTCAGCGCATGATTCTCAAAAAAAATACGCCTTGATCATGTGGTGGACAACTTAGATGTTACATAGCTAACTCTCATGTAGAAGAGAGTTAGCAAACTCTCAAAACCTAACATATATATCTACTAGTTGGAGCTGAGGCTTGTAAGAACTAGATTGCCAAAATTAACTGATTGCGCTACCCCCTCTACGCTTACACTTAGAGATGGTGAGAAATAGAAGACCATGTTTTTGTTATTTCATTCAAACTCAAACAACTCACCCTTCTACAATTTCAACTCAAATGACATTACTTTCTTTGACTTCTAATTCTAAATGACGATATTTTTACGTCGTTATTTTGTTGAAGGCATTGCTCGGATATATTCGGACTGGTTAATCAATGTGAAAATTTAGATTCTGATCTTGTGTCGTTGAATCCGGTGATGGATTCGTTTGAGCGCCGCTCCCTTACTGAAGACGTTGTTGTTGAAGAATCTCGTCACTCGTGTATTGTCATGAGATGCTTGGCGCGGATATGACCATTGTTGTAATTTGTCAATCATGGAGTTGATGCTTTTGGGGGTTTTTTTTTTCTCGTCTACGCATAGCTTTGATCCTAACAATGCACATATCGAGTGTGTGTTTATTGTATTTGTATCATCTTGATGCTTCATTTCAAGCCAATGAAAAAGATTGTGTTCCGCTATTTAAGAAAAAACTGTGCTTGTTCATTCATGTAAATCGACGTGACAACGTGGAGATCGACCGAGTGGACCTTCTCGTTTGTAATCGAGTTACACGCACACATCGGATATGAGCAAACGGCACAAACTACACGTACCCACCATTGACCCGAATCACCTGGCCGTTAATCCACCCGGCGGCGTCACTACAGAGAAAGCCGACCACCGGCGCCACGTCCGCTGGCTCGCCGATGCGCTTCATGGGGCACTCGCTGGCGACGGCCCTCACGCGCTCCTCGGACTTCCCGGCGTAGAACATGGGCGTGGCGACCGGCCCCGGCGCCACGCTGTTGGCCGTGATGCCCGTCCCGGCGAGCTCCTTGGCCAGCACCTTGGTCATGGCCTCCACGGCTGCCTTGGTCGCCACGTACGCGCCATACCCTGGCCGGAGCGACGCGACGTTCGACGACGAAAAGGTGACTATCCGCCCGCCGCCGCCTCTGACGAGCCGCCGGGCCGCCTGCCGGCAGCACAGGAACGTGCCGCGCGCGTTGACTCCGAAGGCGCGGTCCCACTGCTCCGGCTCGGTGTCCGCGATGGCCGGGTACGCGGCGTCCTGGAACCCGGCGGCCACCACCACGATGTGGAGGTCGCGCCCGAACGCCGCCTGCGCCGCGTCGAACAGACGCTCCACCTGCACGGGGTCCGACACGTCGGCGCACACCGCGACCGCGCGAGGCGCGGAGCTGCCTGCGGCGGCCGCGTTGAGGGATGCGACCAGCTGGTCCGCGGGTGCCGAGTCGCCGATGTAGCCGACGACGACGCGAGCGCCGAGGGATGCGAGGTGCGCGGTGACAGCGGCGCCAATGCCGCCAGCGCCACCGGTCACGATGGCCACGCGGCCGTCGAGCGGCGGCTGGTGGACGTCCGCAGCTGCCAGGAGGGAGGAGACATCTGCGTACTGCGGTGGACTGCTCATTGTTGGATCACGGCATGCGAAGCTGCTGCTGCACCATCTCTCCGATTATAAACTCATGTGTGGGTAAGCGTGGCAGGTGCAAGTGGAACAAATTTGAATTAATATTTTTCTTTGCGGAAATTTTTGAATTAATTAATGTTGTCGAGAGAAAATACTAGGTGACTTATTGTACGATAATACTTACATTCACGGGCAAGTTTCAACGGGCTTTCACCGGGTGGAGGACCTGCTATACTCTAATTGCTCCCCCCTCCCGCCGCCCCAATTCTAAGTGGTGGGGCCCGTCCTAATTAACTAAATCACAGCCATTAATCTTCAATTAGCCCCTAAACCCCGTGAAGTCCCCGTGCGTGTAGCATTACTCCTTATTGTAAATGTGTTGCCGGCAGTAATTAATCCACTCATATGGTTGCATATAATACACGCACAAAATTACAATCATATCAAACAACTAACCTAACAGCTTATTTTAACACAGTACAAATATAGACGTTTATACATATACAACTACACTCATCCATATCAACACACACCATACCCCTATGAACACCATCGAGAGGCTGAGCCGGTACATCATCTTGAGATTGACGAAGTCACCACAGACATATTCTTAGTCGACGGGAATATCTCGCCCTCGAACGATCATCGCCAAAAAATAGGTTGTTCCACCACAATAAACCTAACCATCTGAACTAGGTTCGGTTCACAGTTCACAATTCCACCACAAAGAACAACCTATCAACAGTTGTACGAGCAGTTAGCCAAAGCATATTTAACCTAACATCGATGACGGCATAATCTCTATAATGCACACGCTCCCACCTAACCTGGCATTGCTCTTTGTCTCTTCACACTTCATTTTGGTGGTGTATTCTCGATCTCTGTGAATGTTTTCAGATATGCTTATCATAATTATGCAGAAACCGGATGTGCAATGTTTTGCTCGCTTAAAACAACATTATAAGTCGATAAAAAGCATTTTTTTATCATGGAAAATCAAACAAGAACCTGCGATTGAAAAAAACACACACAAAGGTTGTAATCCTCCCAAACTCACATGCGGTTAAGGATGCACCTAATTGGCATGTCATATTTGTATCTTTCTTTGTGTTCTATCCTTTGAGACTTTTGTGTCTTCCTTTATGCAAGTGAAGTGCGCCGCTATGTTACTGAATGACACGCCGTGATTATCGCTGATTACAAGGAGTCAAATGGATACAAACACAACCATGCTAACAACCTATAATAACTTTGAGTAAAATATGTTTCGTGTTAGATACAAAACAGGTGGTTTTTTTTAACCTACTACGTACGTAAGCACTGACATACACGTAGTTGTTTATCAAGCATCACTGGTCTCTAGACCGTTTTGCGTTGGCATTATCCTGTGACGCGTCTGCTGCATATGCGATAGGCTGCTCGGACGCTACACGTAGCACGTATAGGAGTACGTAGTGACACCACCGCCGATGAATAAGCGGCACACAGCACGATCGTCCAGCTGATCACTAGCCTATCTGTATATCTATCCATCGAATGTTGTGACGAGAATCTATATTGTGTTTCTCCCAAAAAATATACTAGTACTAGTCTTTTTAGACTAAAATAAACTTCTTTTCATAGTGATCTAAACTTTCTTTACGGAGGCAGTTGATCAGAATACAACGTGCAAACCAGTTTTTTTTTCTAGACACGAGGCACGGCAGGAAATTTGCTGTAGTGCGTTGCATAAGCTCCTGCTGGTAGAACACCACCGCACTGCTCAGGTGCTGCACGTACGTGTAGTGACACCACTGCTCATGAACACCATGCATGCAAGCGACAAGTAGCACACCGAGACTTGTAGCCTATATATCTATCAATCCCACATGAAATGACGACGCCATACAGCTAGCTAGCTGACCTGCAGATCGACGGTCCGTTCTGGCACGACGTGAAACAATGAGAACGGACTAGTAGTGCATGAGCTCCCGGTCCGTTCTGGCACGACGTGAAACAATGAGAACGGACTAGTAGTGCATGAGCTCCTGGTAGAACACCTCCCTGAACCTGGCCAGGCTCTCGGGCTCCATGGCCACCACCACGTCCAGCCGGCCGTCGTCGTCAGGGCCAGGCACGAGGTACACGAGGCCGCTGAACTGGAGGCAGGCCCTGTAAAACGTAGCTTTTGGGGGAACTGGCTCAACCCTCAAAGGGGTGGCCTATCACATATATATATTGATGACATACAAGTCCAATATCAATAAGGTATGGTTTACACAGTAGGGCTACAATACGAAGTCTAACACTCTCCCTCAATCTCAACTCACTCCTGAAGTATCTAGGAGGTTGAGATTGCGCCTACAGACCTCAAACATGGGAGAAGGTAGAGGCTTGGTGAAGATGTCTGCAAGTTGATCTTTTAAAGAGATAAACCTGGCTTGTAGTAGCTTCTGTGCAACACGTTCCCTCACAAAATGATAGTCAATCTCAATGTGTTTAGTCCGTGCAAGGAACACCGGGTTTGACGACAGAAACGTAGCACCGATGTTGTCACACCAAAGGACCGAAGGATGTGGCTGAGCAACTCCTAGCTCTCGAAGTAGGGACTCAATCCATATAAGTTCGGCAGTCGCATTGGCAACCGACTTGTACTCAGCTTTTGTGCTGCTGCGGGAAACAGTGGCTTGTTTGCGTGCACTCCAGGCGATCAGATTAGGACCCAAGAACACAGCATGTCCCCCGTGGATCGCCTGTCAACTGGACCAGCCCAATCAGCATCAGAGAATGCAGAAAGAACTCCGGAGGAACTGGGGCGCAGGTGAAGACCAAAGGAGACAGTGAGACGCACATAACGCAGTATGCGCTTCACAGCAGACCAGTGTACATCAGTAGGAGCATGAAGATACTGGCACACCCTGTTAACCGCAAAGGAGAGATCAGGATGCGTGATCGTCAGATACTGCAGGCCACCAACAATACTCCTGTACTCAGTAGCATCCTCAAGAGAGAGAAGGGCACCATCAGCAGCAGAAAGGGTGTCAGTGGAGGACATGGACGTAGGCGATGGCTTGCACTTGAGCATACCAGCACGGCGCAAGAGATCAAGAGAGTACTTCTTCTGGGTGAGAGCCAAACTGCCACGAGACTGATGAGTGACCTCAATACCCAAGAAGAAATGTAGCTGTCCCAAATCCTTAACTGCAAAATCATGACCAAGTGCAGTCACAAGAGCATCAGCAGCCGTTGGAGATGAGCTCACCAGGACAATATCATCCACATACACAAGGAGGTACATGGTCACACTCGGTCGCTGAAACAAGAACAGTGAAGTATCTGTCGTCGAAGGAATGAACCCATGAGTGCGTAGAGCTGAAGCCAGGCGAGGGGAGCCTGCTTCAGTCCATATATGGCCTTCGCCAGATGACAGAGATGATGAGGCTGAGTGTGATCAACAAATCCAGGTGGCTGCCGCATGTAAACCTCTTCTTCAAGCAATCCATGAAGAAAAGCGTTCTGCACATCAAGCTGGCGGAGAGACCATCCGCGAGAAACTGCCAGAGACAGAAGAAGTCGAATAGTGGTAGGCTTGACAACTGGGCTGAATGTATCCTCATAGTCCAAACCCTGACGCTGTTTAAAGCCCTTAGCCACGAGGCGCGCTTTGTAGCGCTCAATGGAACCATCTGCATGTTTCTTCACCTTGAACACCCACTTCGAATCAATGATGTTGACGCGAGACGGAGGGGGAATAAGTGTCCAGGTCTTATTCTTCATAAGAGCATGATATTCTTGTTCCATAGCAGCCCTCCAGTGTGGAATACTCATAGCGGCTTGATAACTGCGTGGTTCGGCGGTTGGATCATCCACAGCATGAGCCAGGCAAGCAGCAAGATAGGTGACCGTGCCATCGGTGCACTCCTTGGGACGAAGAATGCCACTGCGGCTGCGAGTGTGTGGACGTCGCGGAGGAGCGAACACCGGGGCCGGCGGGATGTCCGGAGCAGGTGAGGCCGGTCCAGGGGACTCCGGCGAAGAAGGACCAGGTGACGGCGGGCCGGGCGACGGCGGACCGGACGACAGCAGGCCAGGCGACGTAGGCCCTGGCGGCGTGTGAGCCACTGCAGACCCGGGCGAAGTAGGTAGCAGGGACGCACGCGCGGATGGCGGTGGCGACGATGAAGGGGAGTCCGGGCGAGGAGGCGGCGACGAAGACTGCTCAGAGGAGGCCGTCGCGGGCTCTGGCCCGGTCGCAGTAGCTAGCATGGGCTCCGGCCCAGGCATGGTTGGAGACGGGGCGGCCGTGGCGGGGTCGCGGGCGGGAGGCGGTGCATGCACCGGCCGATCGACGTGCACCACCGGCGACGTAGCGGGTCCGTCAGGGAGGAGTTCCAGGCGAGCTCCACGTCCAATTCCTGCACCATGATTAGGTAACAACACAGGCGAATATGCAACATCTTCAAATTGGCCAGGCATAAGAGGAGATGAATGTATAGACGGTGCTGTGGTGGATGACTAAGGCATGGCAGAAAAGGGGAAGACGGTCTCATCAAAAACAACATCCCGAGATATGTAGACTCGATTGGTTGGGACATGGAGACACTTGTAGCCTTTATGGAGAGAACTATACCCTAAGAACACACACTTTTTGGAGCGAAACTCAAGTTTGCGATCATTATAAGGACGAAGATGAGGCCAGCAGGCACACCCGAACACCTTAAAAAAGGTATAGTCAGGAATTTCACCTAAGAGAAGCTCAATAGGAGTTTTCATATTAAGAACACGCATAGGTAATCTGTTAATGAGAAAACACGCGGTAGCAAAAGCATCACTCCAAAAAGAAAGGGTACAGAAGCATGAGCAAGAAGTGTGAGGCCGGTCTCAACTATATGGCGATGTTTGCGCTCAACAGCGCAATTCTGCTGATGTGTATGCGGGCATGATAAACGATGAGAGATCCCAAGCTTATTAAAGAAAGTGTTGAGGTTGCGATATTCGCCCCCCCCCCCCAATCTGACTGAACATGGATAATTTTATGCTTGAGTAGACGTTCAACATGCAATTGAAACTGTATGAATATATCAAACAAATCAGATTTGCGCTTAAGAAGATAAAGCCACGTGAAGCGACTATAGGCATCAACAAAACTGACATAATAGTTGTGACCACTAACAGATGTTTGTGCCGGACCCCACACATCAAAAAACATAATTTCAAGAGGGTTCTTTACTTCTCTAGTAGATGAAACAAAAGGTAGTTGATGACTCTTGCCTTGTTGACAGGCATCACACACGGACATCTCTTTATTGCTAGACACTAATGGCAGCTCATGACAGTGGATTATGTGGCGAACGATGGATGTGGCGGGGTGACCAAAGCGAGAGTGCCACTGGGAAGGCGACACACGAACACCGCTGAAGACGCACGGGGCGGATGGATCCTCCAAACGGTACAAGCCTTGGCTCAACCGGCCACTAAGCAGAACGTCCCGGGTTGCTTGATCCTTAACAAAAAGATTAAAAGGGTGAAATTCACATAGGACATGATTATCAAGGGTGAGCTTAGGGACAGATAAAAGATTACGAGTCACCGAGGGTACCCGTAAAACATTACGAAGATGGAGCTGCCTAGAGGGATGACTAGTTAAAAGAGATGCTCGGCCAATGTGAGAGATGCGCATACCTACACCATTGGCAGTGTGAACCTGATCGTGCCCGTAGTAGGGCTGGTAGGTGGAGAGTTTGTTGAGCTCGTTCGTCATGTGATCCGTGGCGCCAGTGTCCATATACCAGGCTGGATCAACGGGGTAAGATGGTGTGTATCCGTGCTCGACGCGCTGGTCCTTGCCCTTGGCGGCGATGTGGGCAGACGGGGCGGCAGCGGGAGGACCAAAGTCTGCCATGGCAAACTGGCGCTCGTTGCCCTTGCCGTCGTTGCCGATGCCAAGGAAGCTCCTCTGAAAGCGGCGGTGACACTTGGAGGCGACATGGCGTTCACGACCACATAGCTGGCACACCACCCTAGTGTTAGGGCCCCCACCCAGGGTCGATGCAGGGGGCAGGGCTGCCTTGCCAGGTGACGGGGCAAGGGGGCGCTGGCCGCAAGAGGCCCAGAAGGCCGCCGGCTGGGCGGTGATGGTGGCGGAGGAGCGACGAGCCTCGACGCGTTGCTCGGTGAAGAGGAGGCGTGCATAGAGCTCGTGAGGAGGCATCGCTGGCTTGGCGTTGTGAACGGCCTCGGCGAGATTCTCGTAGTCGACGTCGAGGCCTTTGATGACGAAGCCGGCGAACTCCTCGTCGCTAAGCGGCCGACCAATAGAGGTGAGCGTGTCCGCCAGCACCTTCTTCTTGTTGAAGTAGGTCGTAGCGGAGGAGTCTAGTTTCTTGATGTCGGCGAGCTCGCTGTGAAGGGCCATCGAGCGGGAGGTAGAGACCTGGGCAAAGGCGTGCTCCAGGGTCGTCCAGGTGTCCATGGAGGTGGCGGCGAAGACACAAAGGCCAGCGACCCCGTCGCCGAGGGAACCCTGGATGGCAGAGAGGATCGCCTGGTCCTGCTGCACCCACATACGGTGTTCCGGGTTGATGGCCGGGCCGTGGACGGTAGGGATGACCTGCGAAGGACACGGTAGCGAACTATCAACAAACCCTAGGAGAGACCGGCTGCGTAGCAGCGGTAGGACCTTAGCGCGCCAGAACAAGTAGTTGTCCGGCGTGAGGCAGATGGCGACTAAGTTGTTGAAGTGGAACGGCCCGGTGGGCGTGATTGCGCCAGCAGCAGGGACGATTGGCGGCGGAGCCGCGACAGGATCCACGGCCGCGACCGATGCCGCGGGTGGCACCGCGGGCAGGGACGGGATCACGGCCGCAGACAGAGTCGCGAGCGTGGCCGCGGGTGGCACCGCGGGCGGAACCTCCCCCGAGGCCGCCGGGAGGACGGCAAGTGATGAGGAAGAGGCCGCGGGTGGCGCCACGGGTAGGATCGCCGTCGTGGCGGCGGAGGTTGCAGGCGACGGCGGCGGGATTGGAGCTGAGAACATGGAGCCCACAGCGGTGGTGCCAAAGAACTGGGGCACCGGCGGAGCCAGGGGTGAGGTGGGAGGTTGAGGAGGGTGGCAAGCGACGCGGGGATGGACCCGGAGCTGGCGGCGCCCGAAGCGGAAGCGGTCATGGCGTCGGCGGCGGCAGCGGCGGCCCTAGGGTTTAGGGTTTTTGGCGCGGCGGCGGGTGGGGTGGAGGATCTAGGTTAGATTCGATACCATGTAAAACGTATGTTTTGGGGAACTGGCTCAACTCTCAAAAGGGTGGCTTATCACACACACACACACACACACATATATATATATATATTGATGACATGCAAGTCCAATACCAATAAGGTATGGTTTACACAGTAGGGCTACAGTACGAAGTCTAACAGGCCCTGCCCATGAACGCCGGCCGCCCCCAGCCGAAGTCCGCGCCGTAGATCGGCAGCCCCTGCCAGCTTATCACCCACAGGTCGGTCTCCGGCATGACCCACTCCCCCTTGCGCAGCCCCGACGCGTCCGCCGCCTGCACCGTCCAGCAGCGACCGCACGTACTCGTCGTCCAGCCGGGCGGTCGAGCCGGTGACCTTCTCCGCGACGGCGTCCAGCGGCCCGGAGGCGACCTCGCCGACCTTGGTCGCCGCCGAAGCGCGGAAGATGGCGTTGCCGAAGTAGCCGCGAGGGAGCGGTGGGTGGACGCGGGTGCGCGCGTCAGCCGTCATGTACAGTCGGGTGTCCTCCGTCGCCGCGAGCCAGCGCGCCTTGCACGCGCACCGCCACACGTGGGCCACCACGGCCTTGAACGTGGAGAGCCTCTTGCCCTCGCCGGCGCCGCCTTTGAGCGCGTCGATCTGGTTCTTGGACATGGGGAGGATGGCGGAGCCGAAAGGGACTCTGGGCCAAGGTTTTGGTTACCAGTCGAAATTTCAAGATTTCCCATGATTACCGCGTATTTCCGTGCCCCTCGGTAAATCCACATAGCGAGCAAAAAATACCATTATTTTTGAAAATTTTGAATTTTAACGCTCGATTTGTAGTAAAGTGCCTAGGATCTAATTAATGCAAGGAGAGTTGATTCTGACATGTTCCTAGCAACCTAGTTCCTGTTTTGACAGGTCTTTGGTTTGAATGTTCGTTCATTCATTTATTTGAATTCAAAATTCAACTATAAAATTCGTTCGAAATATTCTCGGTATTTCTTAGTATTTTCCGGTAACCGTGGTAACCACGTTTATCAATCACCCTTGATAAAATTGCCTCATTCGGTAACCAAAACCTTCGCTAACCAAAACCTTGCTCTGGGCTTCGTCTCCCCGCCGCCGCGCCGGGAGTACTCGGCGTGGTCGAAGAGCACGGAGGGAGGGGAGCGCACGCGGAGGAGCGTGCGGTCGAGGCAGGGGCTCGCCGCGGGCACGCCGACGTCGCCCCTCGTGATGGCTGCCCAGGCGTTCACGAAATCGAGCGCTGCGAGGCCGTCCGCCGCCGTGTGGTGGATGGCCGCCCCGAGGCACACCCCGCCGCACTTGAAGAACGTCACCTGAAACATAGCCAAGATGCCGGCGACGCCGCTGGCGTCGGCCGAGGGGACAAGCGTCCGCCGCAGCTCCTCGGACGGGGCGAAGTCACCGAGGACGTCGAGCGTGGAGTCCGCCCGCGCAGTGACGAAGAGGACCCCTTCGCCGCTGCAGCTGATCTCCGGGCGGCCGGCGTCATCCTGCGCGAGCCGGCCGGCAAGTGGGTAGAATGGGACGAGCGCCCTGGACAGCGCGGCTTTGAGGACGACCGGCGAGAAGGAGGCATGGCCGGAGCTTGGCCGGTAGATGTAGACGGTGGGCGTGTGGCCCCTGGCGACCAGCAGGTCGAGGTTGGAGAGCCACACCCCGTGCTTCGGCGTCGCCTCGCTTGGCGTCACCATGCACGACTCGAGGATCTCCACTGCCATTTTCTCAGTGAGTGAGGACTGAGCTGCTAGAGCCGGAGATGTCGCTAAATGTTAGTGCTCGGTTCTCTGCTGAGCTGCGACTTCATTTCAAGCATGGGAAGATACCAAAATTCATGTTTAAAAGTGAGGGGCGGAATATGCGCTGAATTGTTCTCCCATTGATCAATTGTTTTCTACCAAATAGCAACATTGTTTTTATAAGGGCATCTCCAACACCGATTCACAAACAGCCCGTCCGGACCGCGCGGTCCGGACATGTTTGGTATCCAACGCGGGCCTGTATTGGTCCGTCGATTGGTCCGGACACATTTTTCCGCAAACCGAAGATAAACTGGGGGTTTTTGCGGGCGTCCGGACCGCTGTCACGCCCATGCGAAACAGGATGGGTCACTATCAACACCGGCGGGGTTGTGAGTGTCGAGGACATGAAAGGAGGGGTGGGAGGTGTGGCCTCTAGCAGCTAGGAAGGAATGATCTTTGCTCAACTTCGTGGCTTCTCAAATGTGATCATGGAGATCGACTACTTGGAGTTAGTCAATTTATGAAAATCGCACAACAATTCACGTTCAATTGCGGCGGCTATCTTGAAGGAATTAGAGGGGATCAGAGCTAGTTTTGCTTCTCTCACGGTTACTCATGTTGGTAGGGATACTAATGTTTCGGTCCATCGGTGTGCTCGTTGTGCTTGTTCACTTGATGGCAGCGAGAGCTGGCTTGAGAGATTTTCTTTTTGTCTAGCCTATGGGCAGATTGTAACCTTATGATACTTTGTTAATAACGCTCCCAATTTCGTTGAAAAAAAGTGACTCTATTGAAATTCCCACAAAAGGAAAGCCACGCTAAAGGAAGTCAGGGTAAAGAAGCCGCTAATGGGCGCCCACAATTTGGCCCATGAGAGAGAGAAATGCATTCCCTTACATCTTGCAGGCCGAGAATAGGCCTAACAAGGCTTCTAACGCTCTTCATGTTCTTTGT